>NC_143439.1:45290573-45593603 GCF_987193195.1 Phasianus colchicus
TAAAGTGAAGTGAAGTGAAAAACTTACTTCCTTGGCTTTGCTCTCACATTTTCATGTTCTCCAAATGAAGGTGAGAAAAAAGAAGAGAGAAAAGAGGCAAAGGGAAAAGGAAGACTGCGAGAAGAAAGCAAATAAAGGGAAGAGGTGGGAAGGTGGTAGAGAATGCCCTTAGAAGGACTCTGACTGAGAGGTAAATAACATGAAATATTACACAGAAACCATTATCACCTCTAAATTTTAAATACTTTAGAATACTGGACAATGTTCAGGGATCATAATTTAAGATGAGCTAGAAAATCTAAACAGATTCCTGCATGTTTCTTTTTAGATCCAACTTGTTTTGGGGTTTGAAGACTGGAGGTGGCCATTCTAACCTTTTGTACATCTTCAGTGTAAAATATGCATGTGTCACCTGATAACTCCTGTATCAAAACCACTATTTTGATGTGATTGGTAGTATGGCTTTTTAGAAGACCATGAGGAATGCAAGTAGGCATGTGCAGTCAGATATCATTCTGAATACTTGCATACTGGACCGTTGTAGGCAATTAAGAGAGTGTTCTTTTATTTGAATTGGATCCACATTGGGATCCAAAAGCAGGATTCAGGATTTCAACACCTATGTGTAGCGTACCATCTCCTATGTCCTACCTGGTTTACTCATGGCTCTGCAGACTGAAGTCCAGTGCTGCAACTTATTAAGGGGAAAGGATTTGTATCTTTGTTGAAATACAGAGTATCTCAAACTCTTTCTATGTCAACTGTGCATATGGAGGAAAGTAGTATGACTAAGATTTCCAAGTCAATTTTATTTCATCTGTTTTCTAATTAATGGATATTACACATTAGTATATTAATGGAAAATTTTTCTGAATGTAAGATATTATGTAGTAATTAACTAGGTTTTGAAATTCTCCATCACTAGGAACTCCCTGGTGCTATGCAGATGAAATAGTAGCGTCTTCTAAATTTGCTCCTTTACATGCTCTAATTAACCTAATACAATCACCAGTGAAAACATTACTGGCTTGTTGAACCATTTGTTAAACTGGAATTTAAATTGGAGAAGGAGAAGGGTTCAGATTCAAGAAATATTAGTGCTTGTAATCTGCAGTACATCTGCATCTTCATTGAAATGTATAATTTCATGTAGAATGGTTTGATCAATTGCTGCTTCTTTTTCCACTAACTAAAACCTGGCTTTTCTTTGAGAATCCTGAATTCATTTGAAAGTCTTACATTTTCAACAGTTTACTTCACTGGGGAGAGTGACAGTATATTTCTCACTGACTTTTATGAAGAAGATTAAATGTTTAATAATTTAATATATACAGCTATTAAATTAAACTCAGTTAATTTAATATTTTGTTTTAATTTTACATTTAGTTTAAATATTCGTACATTCAGGAGATAACAGGAATTGTTTTACTGATAAGCAGATGTAGATACATATGTACAGATTTTTAAGGTTGGGACTAAAGTCGAAAGTCTCTGACAGGATAAAAGCTTTTTCCTCTGGGACTGCAGTATTGAGAATGATTCTGCACTTGTCAGACTGCATTCCCAGAAGTGACTTTTACTCTGTCACGTAGACTGTAGCAAGGAAGTTTACAGTATGCTGGACTGGTCAGCCATGAAGTCTACCTACAAGTTGGATTTAGATCACATCAGCTGTTGATTTACTGCCACAGAGCAAGACATAAAATACAAAGTAGCTACAAGAATGGTGTTTCCAGAGTTCCCACTATTCTTATTTCAGCTGCGTTACATTTTTCAGGTTAGGTTCCGTCAAGTGATATTGAAAGTAATATTTGACCCAATTGTATGAAATGTAAAGTGATTAGATATTTCTGTTGCTATATCAGAACTTCATTTTTGCAATATCTGTGAAGATGCAAGGACAGCCTGGATGAAATATTGATTCATCAGTTAATCTTCAGTTAATCCTAGGTAATAACTCTCTATATTGCAGATAATAAACATAGCTGAAAGACTTTTATATCCATGCCTGTGATTTTTTTTTTCAGGCAAGATTCCTTTTTTTTTCTTTGGTAGGATATTTTTCACTTATCTAACTGTAATTAAATCAAAAAGTCATACTGAGCAGCAGTGTTTTCTTCATGCAAAGAGATGGTGAAATTCCAGGTTTTACTTTTTCCAACAGTGAATCAGTGCATTTGTCAGACTCTGGGAGCTCACACAACGAGTAAGTTTAGCAGCTTAACAATGTTCCTGTCCGTTCTTCCTATCACATTTTTTTCTTCAATTTTCTCTTCATGATTACCTACAACCTTTATTAAATTACTCAAATAAAATATGCAGTAAAAAGTATCATTCATGGAAATAGGTCAGGGCAGACAAGTCCCTTGATGTAGACAATGTCTGAGGAATTATTTCTTCCTTAAAACTCAAGGTAAGGAGCAATCTTATTTTATATTTTGGCTTTCCTAATTATTTTCTGGGTTTAGAAAAGGAAACTGTGGATTTCAGAGAAAATGAAGCTTCAAGGAAACCATGACTATCCTGCTTCATTGAAAGTGAGCACTAGCTCTCCATATTCCTGGAAATAGTTTGTAAATTCTTCTAATGATCACCTCTCAGATGATTGCAATAACTTTAACGCTTGTTTGTGGTTTAGCCCATATAATAATTGTATCCGACTGAAAGAGGAAATGTTTGGATATGTAACTCTGTGAAGGTTTATAAAGGGACCCTGAGTGATACCAAACAATAGTCTATATAAAATTTCATGAATGTGGTTGTTTCTACTGTAACAGAAATTATCCAGAAGCTAACCCACAACTTTTGTCAGTTAAATTAACCTTACGAAAATGGGGAGACAACTCTCAGAGGGGAGGGTATGGGTACTCAGATCACAGCTTGTCTGAAGTATTACCGCTCAAAAAGGCACAAGCAAACATACTTCAGGACTTCCAGTGAAGACAACCAGAAAAACAGTGCTAACAGAAGTGCTCTAAAAGGAAGCAATGAGGAAAGTCTATTCAGAAGTGTGCCACTCAACTAAAATAAAACACTAATGAAGTAACATTTGGAGAGGGAGCACTGGTATGAATCTTAATCCTTCCTGATAGGTGAAGAGAATACATTTTGGCCTTCCCAGCTTGGGAGAGTGATATAATTAGATAAAACATTGGTAGTAACAGCAGTGCTCCATCTGGCTGCCATTTTCTGAAAGAGAACCTTCTGTGGGCCGTAATGAACTCTACTGTACAACCACTTTGTGTGCTGTGTGGTGCCTGTTATGCTTCTGCTTGAGACTACCTGCCAAGTGTGTCTATTCAAAGGATTAAGACATGTTTTGTAATCATATATTTTGTTCCTGAGAATCAGACTCTACACGTTGCCTTTGGAAATGACTTTGCAGGTTTTCCATTTGGTGAGTGGGCTCTTCCTGTGGCTTTCAGCAAACTACCAAGCAGGGTGGACAGCATGTATAGCACCAGCTCTTAACCTATGAATTCATATCCACCTGTAAATTGCTCCTACACTCAAAAAATGAAGAGGAAGTGATTTTTTTTTTTTTTTTTTTTTTCTGAATGTATCATTTACTTAAACTGTTGCAATGGATGTTGGAATTAGGTTGCCTAAATTGCATCAGGAGTGTGCATTGAATTTGTCATGTAGTTTCATCAAAACTCCTACCTAGAGTATGTATAGGGGGAACTTCTAGAGCATTTGAACCTAATCTTTACCTACTATAAATAAAAGAGACAAGCTGGGAAAAGTAACAAATAAAAATAGTACTAAAAGAGAAGTAAATCTTGTACTGGCTTTTAGCCTGGTACAAATGAAATCATGCAGGGATGTGCTTCTGTGTCCAATATTTCAAAAAGGAAAAATATACCTTAATGAATTAACTTTTTTCATGCTAATCCAGAACTAGTTGCATCATTGCTATGAAAGAAATCATAGTGTATCCAGGCAGCCCAGAAATCTAATCTTTGAAATTTAGCACTGAAGAAATATACAGTGTTGTATTAACATGGTGAATTGAGTGCAGTGAAAAAATTGTGGCCAGCATGTGAAGAGAGGTGATCCTTTCTACTCTGCCCTGGTAAGGCCACAGCTGGAATACCACCTCTAGTTCTGGGCTTTCTGTTTCAAGAAGCCCAGAAGTCTCCTAGAAAGAGTCCAGTAGAGGTTGTCGAAGATGAAACATGGGACAGTTCAGTCTAGTGAAGTCTGAAAGGGGATCTCATAACTGTTTATAAATATCTAAAATGCAGGAATTGAGTCAGTGGAGGGGGACTCTTTTTGGTGGTGTGCAGCAATAGAACAATGAGCAGCAGGCAGAAGCTGGAACACAAGGAGTTCCGTTCCAACACTAGAAAGAACTTCTCTTTACTGTGAAAGCATGGGAACAGCCAGCCCAGAAAGATTGCACGGTCGTCTTCTGTGAAGATACTTAAGAACCATCAGGATGCCTACCTGTGCAACCTGCCTGTAGAGAACTGCTTTAAAGGAGAATTGGACTCAGTGATCTCTCGAGGCCTCTTCCAATCCATACAACTCTGTGATTCTTTGACATACACTATGTAAATATTTTCTTAATGTATTTTATTCAGTTACTATATCTTCAGCCAGATTCCTGCCTTTTGTCTGCTTGCCAACACCATATTATAACTAATTTTTTTTATTATCACTCAGAAACAATATGTAAGGTGAGTGATAATCCAATTATATTTATTATTATTACTTGCATATATTTATTCTCATATTGACTGAATTCTACGTGTTATGAAAATGCACAGAGAACTCCACTTTCTCAACAAGTCAGGAAATTTCATAAACACAAAGTTTTTCTCTTGAATTACTTTTCTATGCTTGTAGCTTTAAATTGTAAGTACACTTCTGTAAATACTGAATTTCTCAGAATTATGTCCTAGGTTGTTCTTAGAACTTAGGAACAGTTTAAGGAATTACATTCAACCTAATGAGCAAAATGTGATGTACAGGCAGAGAAAATCCTGTAGCCTAGTGACATGTTATATTTTCACGAGTTTCATTTAGATTTGTAAAAGCCATAAAATAAGCACAGAGGAATAAATAAGAATTGAATAATTTTTTAATAGATTAGTATATAGAGTGAAGCCATTGGTAGATCACCCTTTCCAAAGACATAAAGAATAAGAATATATTTTTTACTCTTCATTTTTATCAAATACAAGTGCATTTCATATAATAGCAGCTGAGATTGCAACTGTGAACATATCTGCAGGAGTGAACAGATTATATTCTTGCACTACAGTTATCCTATGGATCTCCATTGGATGAAATATGCAGCTTTGCAGAAAAATCTCTCTTTGGAGCTTCATCAAATAAAACCTCAAATACAGAAATGTGGTATGCTTTAAGTAGATATGATTTATGATATTCAGTTGCTAAATTCAGGTGGGCCCTTTACATTATGCTGTTATTTCATAGACTTAGCAAGCTAAAGAGTTCAATTTTTATTTCTTATAATGAGTAGCACATCTGGAAGCTTTCATTGTCAAAAGACAGTGAGGCTTTGAGGCTTGTTTAGAAGACTACAGTTCAATTTGTTGAATTGCTAGTTTTGTTTCAGATAAAACTGAAATACTTTCAGATAAAAAAGCTGGTTTGAAGAGCAGTTGAGCCCAAGAAAAGGCAGGAAAAAAAATAATAGAAAAACAACTGTCGGATACTACTGGGTAGTCACAGCATGCTCTTCTGACTCAATAGTTGTCATTTGGTGGGGCTCCACCATAAGAAAGTTTGTGGCAGTGTAGTCACTTCATCAACAGTAAATTTTAGTAATGTCTGATGCTGAAAATACAGAATATGGAGAAATACGAGGCAGCGTGATAGCAGAACAATGAAAATTAGGAAAACTGATCTTCCTTCATATGTTCTTCAATTCACAAAGATTTCTTCAGAATTTTTCTTAATAAGGCAAATTGAGTTTTTAAATATTCACATTCCCATGAGCATGTATATTTCTTTCATGTTCCAAAATGGTGAAATATTACTGAAATATAATCTATACAGAAAATAGAAACTACAAAAACAAGAAGTGATAATGCATTTTTAAACTGTTTATAAATATCATGGAATCATCATAGAATGGCTTGGATTGGAAAGGACTTTCAAAATCATCTCATTCCAACCCCCCTGCTGTAGACAAGGATACCTTCCGCTAGACCAGGTTGCTCAAAACCCCATCTAGCCTGGCCATGGATGCTTCCAGGGATGGGGCATCCACAACCTCTCTGAGCAACCTGTTCCAGTGTCTCACCACCCTCAAAGTGAAAAATTTCTTCCAGTTTAAAACCATTTCCCCTTGTTCTGTTGCTATATGCTCTTATAAGGAGTTCCTCCCCAGCTTTCCTGTAGATGCCTTTCAGGTACTGGAAGGCTGCTATAAGCTACTCCCGGAACCTTCTCCAGGCTGAAGACCCCTAGCTCTCTCAGCCTGTTCTGTGTATATCATCTCTAGCAAGGGAGAATTTATGAATGTAAATATGAATTTAACAAAAGAGGTAGGTATTATAAAATTCTTCCTGAACAATTTTTTTTTTCTGGCTGGAAGACCACAGTCTTGTAACAAATGGTGTGATTTTATCAATCTTAGTCATTCTTTCAATGAAGATTAAAAAATGTGTACCTATGTTTAATATTAAAGATGTTTTTAAAATATACTGAAATATATATTATTTTCCTTTTCAGATATAGCTTTGATTCTTTCAGGGAGCATTAACAGTTCATGCATAAGTAAACTTATACCTCTTCTTTCTTGCTACACCTCAAAATTCTTTTTTCACTGTTTAGTAGAATGTAGTAACCTTACTGCAATCAGATTACTTTTCCTTCCCTCCTTGATATGCAACCACATGCTTGGTGGGTTTAAAATACATTTTGTTTGCTTATATCCAGTTTAAAATCAAGTTGCCTGCAGCAATTTTTGTAAGCTGTGTTAGTCATGTTTTTATATTTTTTTGAAGTTATTGATAAACTAAACATGAAGATACAAGAATAAATTTGATAAGAACCTCACTTGCTTTCAATGTGCAGTCACAATTCTGTGCTTTGGAGAGTGTGATTCAACTCAAAAAATTTCCCACTCATCACTGAAATGAAGCTCTCTCTTAGGCAGTGTGACAACCATTTAGTAACTCATCCTAACGCAATACAAAAGATCTGGAGAAAGAAGTCATATATGAAAAACAATCCTTCCTCATGTAAACGTACAGTGTTGCTGTACAAGCACTTATAAAAGTTTTTTTAATTGATGAAATCTTTCCAAGTTAAATTTATTATTTCAATTTATTCTTCTATATTTAATAAGTTCATTGAAACAAATGAAGGGTGTTCTTTTTCAGTGGTTCTGTTTCCACCGTTTATGAAACAAAACTCACTGAGGAACAGGATAGGCTTTAGATAATGTGATCATTAAATTATCTGTCAAAATAAATTCTCTTTCAGATGCTTCACAGAAGCCCTATTTAAATGAATTACAAAGCTTTCTCTCTTAAATTCTTATTTTATTTTAAATGCAGTCCAAGCTGGATGCTTCATACAGTAAGAGAAATTGTGACTGATAATAGAAGATACTGAAGGCACTGATGATTCCTAATGTTTAAGGCAGAAACAACCTTAATCACCACAACCATTTTGAAAATTCCTGTTTATCACCACATCTTTCATATGCTGTATAGCATCTATTGGCAGGAGGGAACTCGCAATAAAATTATGGCTTTGGAGACAAGACAAAGAGAAAAAAAAAAAAAAAAAAAAGAATGTGAATGCCTTAAAAAATCTCTTCTTTGTATCAAATCTATGAAACATCTAACTACGTCACCCAGTGATGGTAGTGAGTGACCTGAGGGGGGGGGGGGGGGGGGAAGGAACAGTTAAAACATTTCAGCTTTCCTGGTACAGTTACTTACTTGTTGGTAACCAGAATTTAAAGGACTTATTTATTTATTTATTTATTTATTTATTTATTTATTTATTTATTGTAGTTGCTGTTTTTTGAGACTGACTCTAGACCTTTGCTTTTATTAGTTCTTGGAAGACTGCTTGTACATTAATTTCTTAAGTCCTTCTTTGAGCTCTATCATGGCAATTGTGACTGCGTTGTATTTTTTTAATTATGAATAATACCTTCTCTTTAATTTGTCTTAAACGTATTCCCAAACAATTTTGTTATGAGAAGTAAAGAGTGAACATTCCTTGTCTGCATTATCTGTATTGCTCAAGATTTTACATAATCCCATTTTATACCCCTCCTATCGGTCATCTCTTTTCCAAAGTTAAGTGTATTTTTAATCTCCATACTTCTGATCTGATTTATCTTCCACTTTCAAAAGTGCCCTAGATCTTCTGCATCTTTTTAACTGGGATGATCAGAATCACATCCAGAAGTCAAGACATAGACTCACTAGACATATAGTGTCCTATCAAAAATTTCTGTTCTTTATGACTTTCTTAATATTTCTTAAGTTCTATTTACCACTTTCACCTCCTCTGAACATGGAGCTTAAAGCTTTCAGAAAGTTGCTAATAATGACTACAAGGTCTTTCAGAGCTCAATATTCTGAATCTGTAGCAGGGCTATTGTGGATTTTTTTTTTTTTCCACCAAATACACTATTTTGCATTTATTGACACTGAGTTTCATCTGCCATTTCATTTTCAATTACAGAGTTAATATCACAAGATATTTCTGCAGGCCTTCACAGTCAGATGTGGATTTTAGCATACATATCTTTTACTCACACCACTGATTTAGTCAAAGAACTCCAACAGTTTTCTGAAGCAAAAATTATGTTGGAAATCACATTCCTTTTGCATCAAACACATCAACATTTTCCAAAGCAGTATATTTACTTTGCAATATAATAAGTCTAACTTTTTCATTACATGTATTGGTAGTCTCAGTTTTGAAGTCACACTCTTGTTTTGTTTAGAAATATCTGGATATCTCTTGCTGCCCTTTGGTGAGCCTGATTTGACTGACAGACTGCTTACCTGATTCAGTGTTTCACCAGTTTAATATTTGAATTTCCTTATCTTAGTTAACAAATGTATTGTATTGATGCTTTGCTACAATGTATTCTATTGAATTATTCTGACATCTGACACTTTAATATGTACAAGGCAGTTCCCTCCCCCTCCTTCTCGTTCTTTGTGTGTTTCAGTGAATAGAATTAATTTAACTTCTATACTATGGCCTTGACTTTTTCAAGATCAGTCAGTATGTTTTGGTTGTCTAATAAACTTTGTTTCTGGTTGGATTCCTGCTTCTGATGCGTTTGAAAAAGTGGTTGGTTTTTTTTTTTTTTCCTTGCTAATTTCTGTGCATTTAAAAAAAACATGTTCCCTGAAATCTCTTTTATCGTTTATTACTAGGGTTCTATATTAAAAAAATAGAAAAGCATGTTAATGGATGAAATATTTTGTTATTTCACATTTTTATTCTTTTAGTGCAAGGCTTTAATCTTTTCTGGTTTTTTTTAGTTTCTAAAAGCTTATTTTACTTTGCTGTTTTAATGTGATAGGTTCCTTGCTTGATTGCCTGCTTCAATTTTTAAGAGGAATTTTAATAAGCAATGTGTAGGATAATGCATAGTCTTACACAGTGTTCATTCTGCTAATTAGCGTTTTACTCTTTTACCAGTCCTTTTTCATACCTTCAGCTCCATGGTTGCCTCATAACCCAACATTGCGTGCATGGATAAAAAAAATAAAAATAAAAATAAATGCTTCCTTTCCTATGCTCCTGGTCCACGTATATCAACTTCTATCCCCAAGTCCTTTCATTAATAAAAACTAAAAATTTAGATATTGAGAAGATATGCTGTAGTTCTATTTTTTTATGAAAACAATTTCTACAAAAATGTCAGTGAGTATAATCTTTTGAAGTCCTTATTAGAGCAGTAGAGATTGATTATTTGGTAGAATTTCATTTCTATTTACTTATTTATTTGCATAATGAGTAATATTTGAGTAAATAATCAGTATTAAACGTAAGATATTTGATCTAGTGATTGTATCATATTCAATCAAGACTGTAATTTTCTCAGTATGATGAAGAGAAAGAGACTGACCATGGGAAATGGGAACAGTTAAATCAGATATCCTCTAAAAGATATATTATTATCGCACCTTTTATTAACATCATAAGATGTGATTATTTTGACTGTTACAATTATGGGGTCATTAGGTATGTGATAGAAAGATTACAATAATGAAGGCTGCATTTTATGCTCTTCATTTC
Source organism: Phasianus colchicus (assembly GCF_987193195.1). NCBI lineage: Eukaryota > Metazoa > Chordata > Aves > Galliformes > Phasianidae > Phasianus > Phasianus colchicus. Next base: position 45,300,834 of record NC_143439.1, read on the forward strand.
TGCCTGTGTCAGCTCCTTCAACTTTGAAACTACAGACATTTAATCTTTAGGTTATACTATTTGTTTCAATTCCTTCAGCTGAAGGAATAAAAATGTAAGACCATGAATTCTGGGTGTTATATAATGGCCTCAAAGGCAAGTTAATGTGTAGAAGTGACTTTATTTTACACTTCTAAAATAAGAGGCACAGTACTGTTATCAATTAGGCTCAGGAACTTGCTAGAATATCAAATTTACACATAGAAGAAATTTAACTACAGTAATAAGGCAAAATGTTTGCTGAATTCTCACAAAAACAATGAATGTATGCAACATGGTTTAGCAGTTGTCTTTAAATGTTTACAATATGCTTATGAATAAATGCATAAAGTAGGTGAAAAATTAATAAAATATTAGTTTACAAGAGTGTGCCTTGCATTTTTTCTCAAATGTTTTGGGCTTTTTTTTTTTTATCTCATGTGACATGATAATGCCCTACAGTACTACTCCTTGGACATACTGGGTGAGCAACTCAAAGCCCACCAACCACAAAATCTGAATCCTACATTTCCATTTCTGTACTAGTAATGCCTTTGACTTTTTGAAAGAATTCAACAAACAAATCAAATTAAGGATTTATGAAGTAGGAGCTGTTTAAATTCTTGTAACTGAAGTTGAGGAAGACTGAAGAGTTATGCTATGGTATCCTAATATTGTGTAAGGGCACTCCTTCAAATCTAGATGTTCATGAGCCTTGGTTTTCTTAGTGCAATGATGGTGGGGTTAAAAGCCCAACATTTTTGTCTTTGAAAGCAGCCACAGGATAACCACAGTTGCCAGTAGCAGCTGTGCACAGAACCTGGCTTTCCTGAGTCTGTGTGGAGATGCTGGACTCCTTCATCTCAGGAGATTTCAATGGATGGGAAGAAGAGACCAGAGAGGAAAAACCCAAATTCTACAAGTTCTTGCTGCTGCATGTTTGGTGTGCTGGGCTGTTTTTAACTGGTTTATCTCTTGGCTTCCAGTATGTGGGCTGCAAGCTGCCAAGGGATAGTTGTTAGCAGAGCATTCAAACTCGGGCTTTCTTCTTCACCTTTAAGTTTAAAATAATGCATTCTGCTGCCAGGATTCAGCTTCTATCGTAAAAAGGTGGTGTAGAGTTTCACCAGCAAATGACAGTAAAAACCAGTTCTGTGGAGGTTTAATATCTGAAACGTCTGAAGAGCTTTTGTGGGGATCCACAGGCAGAATTAGAGGCCCTCTGAGTGCTGGGCTTAAATATTTAATCAACAGAACTACAGCTTCTGTAAGGATGGTGTGCTTGAAAATCACACTGAGATTGTCTGAAACATAGCTTAAGAAAAAGTTTACCTCCGTTCTGTCTATAATGAGCCTGATCCTACAGCCATGATTAATTCAGCACTTCTCCCACACACAGGAGCAAAAAAAATCTTATCTGTTTCCCAATTCCAGCAAGGCAGAGTGAGAACCCAGGCACTGCTGTTCCCAGGCATCAGGAAGCTTCTGCTCCAGGAGACTGGGGAGCAGAGAGCTGAGCTTCCACTTGTGAGCTGAAATTGCCTGTCTCCTTGCCTCAGCTTGATTATAATTAATCTGAGAGGGAAAAAAATAGTTTATTTTTAAAAAGCTTCCAACTTTATTTTCTTTTGATCTGACTTTCCAGCTCTAAAATATATTTTGCACTCTTGGGGAGGAATTGGTCTTGCTGTTTTGTGCGTGTGGTTTTTCTTCCCAATGAAAATCCTTCCTTCCAGCTATTTGTCCATTGCCAAGGACCTGTGTTTTTTTGTGTGTGTGTTTTCTGTTTTGGTTTTTTGTTTTATTTTGTTTTTTGTTTTTTTGTTTTGCTTTCAGTGAGGTAAACAGAAGCATTGTGGCTTCTGTTTACTTCACTGGATTGCATCCCGTTTCCTGTCAGCTACTTTAAATCTGGGTGACTGGGATGGCTGCGAGGATTAGCTGGAGTGAACACCAGCATGTGCTGTTACAGAAGTAGAACCTATTCACGTTGCAAAATGTTTCAAGTATTAATTCATTGGGAATATGACTAATTTCTTAGCATATTTTTGAAATAAAAATGTGGTTCATTTTTAACAAGCTATCAAAGCAGTTAGTATTTGTAGTCTTGCTTGCATATTATAGAAAAAAGACACTAAGATTTCACAACCCTAGTCTTTATAGCTTTTACATATACATACATATTTTTCTTTTCATTGTTTAAATAAAGTAAGTTCTTAAATTTATATACAAATATTTACTATGATTTTAGGGGAAAGGACTTTATCTTTTCGTTCTACTACAAGAAGCTTGAGTCATTTTGCAATAAATCATCACAGCCCGTCATAAAAGGAGCAAGTCCAGGACGCCACACAAGTAGCTCAAGCTCTATTTTGAGGAGAAGAACAAAGAACCACAGCAGAAGCTCAGAAACCCTGCGTATCTTTGCCCAGGACAATGAATTCAAGCAAATAATGTGCGACACTGGAATGTCTGTTAGTCCCGGTCTTCATGACAATTCCTCTGCCTGGCTTGGGAGAAGAACCTGCTAATTTCGCTCTTTTGAACCGGCGAGCATAATAGATGCCTAAACATCCATTACGTACCTATTATGTCCCCATTAGGTACAATAATAGCCAATCTGAATGTGTCCTTAATTGCTTTATGTAAATGCTCTAGAAATGCGTGTGTTAACAACAATAAAGACTTTTACTGCCAGAAGAAAACCTACCAACAAAGTCACAGCTTCTTGATAATGGCCCATTATCCATTAACTGTGTGCACATAAAAGAACATCTCTTTTGTAAAATGCCCTGGCAATGGGACTGCAGCTGAGAGGTGATATTTCTTATAAAAGTGTTGTCTAATCAAACACCAGCAGCAATTTGCAAAGGCCGGGAGGGCAGCATGGAAAGGATTTTGAAGAGGCAAAAGGCGAGAAAGATGCTGGGGGACACCGGTAAAATAAGGCTGGAAGATCTGAGAGGCTCTCTGGGGCAGGAGGTGGCCAAGACGGACAAAAGAGCTGATAGGGAAATGCAGTCAGAAGCCTGAAGAAGAATCTGAGAAAGAAATAGCTGTAATATATGAGAGTGTCCAGCTTCAGCTCTTTGCCTGCAATAAGGACTACATATTTTCATTCCACTGTGGTGTTCTCATAATTTTCCTGAAGAATGGGATGACCCAAGGGCAAATTGAAACCTTTTTCTTTGGATATGAAGGAAATCCATTTCCTTTTTATGTGGTTGACATTCTTCAAATCTGAGTCCATCAAACACCCTTTTTACAATGTCCAAAATCACTACAGTAAAAATTTGGGGATTTTTTTAGCATGCAGAATTTGAACTCTACATTTCTACATCGACAGAAGAATGAGCAGTCAGAGAAACACATGTAAAAGGGTGAACATAAAAGCCAAGGTAGCAGAATCCCAATCTCATGCATACTTTCATACAAAGATGGTGTGGCATTTCTGTATGATTTTGATGTGGACTGGAAGCAAAAGAGGCGCAAGAAGCTGCTGTCCTCCTTATTCTCATTCCTGGAGACATTCAAGATCAGGCTGTATGAGGTTCTGAGCAACCTGATCTAGCTGAAGGTGTCCCTGTTCATTGCAGAGGAGTTGGACTGGGTCACCTTTCCTGGGTCCCTTCCAGTTCAAACTATGATTCTATGATCTTTTCCAGTGAAGAACTAATAAAGAACTGCTAACGGTATGTGAACAACGCAGTAGTTATAACCAGCCCTTGTGATACAGAGGCCTGGGACTCTATTAAGTCATCTACAGGCATTAGTATTGTTTAGAGTGAATATAAAGCCATGGGGACATTTGGATTAGATAAAGGGGCTTCTGAAACTTCCTGCATTCAGGTGATAATCAGCTCTCTATGTGAGCAGAGGTATATGCCAGCAACTTACTTATCCTGGCAAATCCCATTGAGGTGTCTTGGCTTTGAACTATGAAACTGATTATTTTGATCTTTTGTCTAGGGACTCCAAAGGACAAGAAATAATTAAACAACCTGGGAGTAGGATTGACAAACATAACTATTTTTTATTTTTACTGTTATCTAATGGAATTTTTTAATTCTTGCTGAAAAAAGAAACACTAAAAAATGCCATAATTTAAGACTCTTGATGACAGTTGAGGTTAAAGAACAATATTTATGGCAGCTTCATCATGAGGTTGTGGGACCAGCATGTGCAAATAACATAATCAAAATAACAGACTATAGTCTGTTATAAATAGCAATAATTATTTAAGGTTTGCCACTTGTTTGCTTAACTTTGTTTGCGTTTATGCAGAAAGGACAACTACATCTTCAGCTAACTCGTAAGTTAATACATAAACTTCCAGTTCTTATTCACATAGTATATCTACAATGGAATGGTGCCCTTGCTTTATTACAGTGCTGCCACATAGATCCTGCAGGACGTGTGGGTTGAATCTATCCCGCAAAGGACTTGCCACACTTATGTTTGTTTGTCTCTTGTCCCCCAAACTACTTCCTGTAATAAAATCTGGCGGGAATTGTCAAAAAGTTTAACAGACTATTTTATAATCCTATAATATACTAGTTAATCATTATAGAAAAAGCTAAATCTTTCAAATGGAAAATGAAAATATTTCCTTTCCATATCTAAAGAGATATCTCATTTTTGCTGATTTAGCACAGCTATCTTGCCCAGAAGCAGGTAAACACACACAATCTATTCTCCTCTAAGGTGAGGAATAACCAGTCAGGATAGCTGAAAGGTATGTTACATAGAGCCATCACTCCTGTTTTTCTTAGGAAAATGAGATTCATAGGAAATTACTAGGAAATTAGGAAAATACACATATCTTTTCATCAGTATCTCTTCTAGATTACCTTTTCCAGATGAAGTAAATTTGCTTTACTTTTTATTATTTCTATTTTTTAAAAAAATATCTCATATATGCTTCTAAACTTGCATATTTTACTCTTCTCTTTGAAAGTAAAGGGATCCAAAACTGAATTATTTTCTTTATTCAGTAGGTCATATAATGAACTACTGTGCTGGAAAAAAAAAAAAAAAAAAACGGAATTGAAAGGAACATGGTTGCAAAATACTTTATTTATACAGCTTGTTATCCTTGACAGAATTTTTATCAAATTTATGAGAAGTGGTGGTTTACATCTGATTATTATGTTGTCTGTCTACAAACACTCCACTTCATGATGGCAACTAGGTCCTCACTGAACAGATTTTGTAGCCTTTTCTTTCATATGCAGCTCAGACTGAATTAAAGCTGGTAAGGGCGATAGTCACTGATTCAAAAACACTGTTAAAGCCTAATTCCTGTCGTGCAACAAACACAAGCAGTGACTCGACTTCCAGGTTGGATCAGGCTGTGCATGGCTGCCTGGGGGCATGGCAGTGAGAAGAGAGGCCTGGGGGAAGATTCTGAATGCTGCAGCAGTGCATACGGTTTCATCAACAGGCCAGAATATCTCAGAATCTCACAACCTGTGAGGGGAGAAAGGCTTGGGAAAACAGATTTCTTCAGGAAGGAAATTCTGGAGCTTCAAGCAGGTGTGCTGCCCTACACTTTCTGTGTTGGAGAAACAAAACAAAGAAATTGTCTATCAGCTGATGTTAATGGTAATGAGGAAAAAAAAAAAAAAAGACATCTAGTTATTTTTTCATTGAAATTTTTTGGAGTTAAAGCACTGAAACAGATTATCTCAGGGAAGTCTTTATTTTGTACTGTTTGTTTGCTTCATTACTTGCTTCTTTTTCTTCTCTCCCCCTCACCCCACCCCACCCAGAGCTGTACCTGAGCCAGCAATGCTGGATCGTGACAGCTGCTTCACCTCCTAGCTAGTGTTGGAGGCTGATGTCCCCACTTCCAATATATATTTGCTTTCTGCTTCCTCTGCCCAGGTGCCCCTACTCTGAATTGCTGCACAGGACAGTGTGGCCTACAACCATCGCCTGCTGCCTGAGTCTTTGCAGGCCAGCAGGATGTCTTCTTCACCACCAGCCATTTCGGGAGCTGGAAGAGCATGAGAAGGGGGTCCTGCATTGTTGTGTAGATTGGAGGTGATGGATAAAGCTAGATTGATGGTGGTGGAGGGGCTGGCCAAGCACTGCAGCTTTTGGAGCAGATCCAGCCAGAGCCGGGTGTGTGAGGCAGAGACGGCGCCTGGGAGACTTCGAGATCTCTTCTTGAATAAAAGGGAAGGTTTCCATAGAAACTTCTCTTTTATTTTAAACAGATTTTAAAAAGGAATTTAGCAAACTATAAAATCAAGCTTCCAGAGCCCAATTTCAGCTATTCCTTATTGATTGCATTGTAAATGAACATAAAAGCCTGCAGCCTGGAACTGAAAGCTAGAGACAGGCTTCTGCCAGCTCCCTTGTTCTCTCTACTAGTGCGTAACCTCTATTAGGTGATAGTGGCAGCCACACACGCTTTCTAGCACCCTCCATTTTATAAAAGGAGCTTTCTTAGAGCATGTCATCAAAAAAGCTCTTTGTTCATTAATGAAAACACATCTCTTGGAGTTAGCATGCAATGCAGGCATCACCCGTACACTGAACACCCCCTACTTCACATGCAGTAGTGTACAAACAAGCAGAGCAAATGCAAAATGAACATTTTTCTCCTACACTACATTTCCCAGAATACCAAAAGCCAGAGTGAGGGTTTACCTCACTCCATCAGCTGGAGGTAGGGGGCAGGCTGTCTGGCCATTGCTCCCTTGCAAGGGTCTCCTGAAGTGGAGGAGGCATCTAGAGACAGCAACTGAATCAGTTAGCATCTTGAACACTGGCAACAGAATTTTCTCCAACGAAAGGATAGTAAGGTATCCCTGTGAGAGCCATTCCATTTTGCAGTTTCTCATCCAATTACCCTCCTTGGTATGAGAGAATTCCTTTGGAATATCCTTTAATATTCTTTAATACTAAAAGCAGAGAGTTATAAAATATTTTATCCTTATTTTCCTAATACATTCATCCTGTCCTATTGGTAGGATTTTAAACATTAGTCAAAATGAAACAAGTTTGTTGGACAGAAATCACTGCAAATGCTTGCACAATGTCTTACAGAGGCTTTATATGTTGGTAGTACCCTGCACACTCCAGTTAATATACTGGTGTCTTTCCACTCCACTTCATTCAAGGCACAATTCTCTTTCACATAAAAATGCTTACATTTTCAACAAAGAAAAATATCAATGGTCCTAGGTGACAGGCATTAGGCATAACAGCCCTGGTCATGTAATCCTTCAGTGACCTAGCAGAAAGGGCTTTTTGCGTTTCTTTTTTCCAGTGGAAAATTTGAACAAAATTGAAAACAAATGTTCTTTAAGAGATGGGCATGTTCTGATACTGGGATACCCCAAATATCAGAGGTTAGCACATTTGCCTGTATAGTGCTGGTTTGTATCTACCCTGACAAAAGAGGACTCTGAACTTGTATCCTTGAGAGCAGCACAGCGCTCAGTAGGCTGAAAGGGCAGATGGCACAACCTCTCAGCTGCGGAAAGAGAGTGAAGGATGGGATTGTCTGTACAGCCAGTTCTTTGTAATTTGGCACCACTATGCTGCCACTGCGTTCTTTCCTTCATCTTGTGAAAGGACCCTGAAAATTGGAAATATTCCCACCATAGCAAAAATAAAATGATACTAGTCCAAGCATTTTTTTTTTTTTTTTCAATTTTATTTTAAAGCCGGACTTCCACTCTAAATGTCTGCTGCCAGGTTTCTGATGTGAGAATAACCAGAAATAGCTGAAAGGTAGAGTAGCAGCAGTGTAAAGAAGATTCTGGTGGTACATGCTACCTGTGTGTCACTGTTCAGAAATATTTAACTTATCTGTCCATCAGTCAAATTAATTTAAAATCCCAGAGAAGAATTGTACGATTCATACTGCTGTTCCTCTGTCTTTTGTTCTCAGTAAGCATAAATCTAGATTTCAAATGATCAAATTTAGAACAGGTTGGAAATCATATATGCTGACTCACTATGAATTGTTATGGGTAACTTAATAGCTTAGTCATCTAACATAGAGGTACATTTGCAAAAATATTGAAATCTAGGAAGAGGAACAAAGTCTAACAACATAAATAAAATGCTTCTGTGTTTTTCTGAGAGGAGTGTTTTGATTTTATACTGATTGCTGCCAATTCTTAGAGGCGTATTTCCTCAAACATTGAAATATGGTAATGACACACAAAAAAACTCTTCATTTTCTTTTGATTTCCCCACAAAAATGAAAAAAAGACTTCTTGAGAAGGAACTGTTTTCTCATATTTCAGTTGCATCTCACATAATTACAATTTTAACCTATTGACAGATATAGCATATTTGCAAAGAGTAAAAAGTTACATAATAATCACAATCTTTTTAGCCTTTTTTTCACAGTTGAGAGTTAGTAGCAAGTGAACATTAAAAAGTCATGACTTATTGTGCATAAAGATCTCCTTATGTTATTGTGCATAAAGATCTCCTTATGTTCACATTTCCAATCAACGGATATCTAAAGATGTTGATGGTTTCTGGTTTTGTTTCTGAAAGTGCAAATATTAGTAGACTATTACTGATTAATATTCCCAGTGGACATCTCTATACATTACTAATTCCTTACCACTTTAAACTGAAGCATATTGTCACTATCACTGTGATCCTAGGAGTCCAAGCTCCATCATGCTCATAGGCATTGTTCCAGAATACATATGTGTACTGCATGTAAAATTCACTTCCTTGTACATGTTTGCTTCATCTGTAGTTACAGGTGAAAAATGATAAGTAAATTACCTTCTTGTGGATTATTTTCAAATGATTAACATTTATCATTATCTGGACTTAGGGAATAGTATGTTCTACCAGTGCAAAAAGGAAAACAAAAGATGTTAGGCCACTTGCTTGCTACTGGCTGGCTACCTGCTGGGGTGCAGATAAAAGACAACCTGGAGGCTCTTACAGCCACTGGGAAGGCCAGTATTTCAGAGCTAAACAGCTGGAACCAATGGCATTGACAAAAATATTTGAGTTTCAGTTAGCACCTTCAATGTTTTGAATGGAGAAACTCACAAACTTGCCATGTATTCATGTTGTGTAAATATATAAGAGGATCATTTCACATTTGCTTATAACATATTTCAGTATATAAGCTTGTGAATACTCAGAGAATGTTTCAGATCATGGATGCATTACTGGTATTATTATTAGTTTATTTACTAGTTCTAAAACACATAAAAATATATTCCTGACTTTTTAGAGCAGACAATTTAAATATGACACAAAGAGACAGAGTAGCAAAAAAGCGTGTCGAGAAAGATTTGAAAAATTTGTAAACAGGTCATGCGGATGCATAATTGAGACAAGAGCATATCTTGCATAGAAAAAGAGTTTTGTTTGGTTGTTTTTTGAAATTTTGTCCACTAGAACAAAAACTTCCTTTAGAAATGTTTCACAATTTTGTTTCTTGCAGTTCTTAACCCCTGCCAACATTCCTCACACAAAGAAGCAGGATTAATCCCTTGGAAAAGAAGTGAGAAAAAGTAGGCTAGGATTATAGAAAAATATTAGCAGCAGTAGAGAATTTAGTAGTACAGTTAATATTCTGTCATTCCTGGATTTAACTATCAAGTTTGTGTTGTTTTCTTTTAAAAAGTGAGTGAATACTACTATCAGCCTTTTCTGACAAAGATAACCCTATGCACACTATGTATTAGGAACTGAATTAATGTTTCATAAAAAGCAGATAAAGGAACAGATGTTAATAATTTATTTAAACATAGCCTTCCTGAAAAGGTTAACTCATCACATTTCATCATAAGTCATAAACCCCCTACATTAATAATTGCCAGTATTGATTATCTGTTTTTCCCTTCATTGGATGAGAATATAATGTGTTAAATATAGCCTAAAAATAAGCTTTATGCCCTTTGTGGAATGTGCTGACTTGACACTCCTGGGAAAAAGTTCTTAACACAGAAAGACATCGCAGTTTCACAATTTTTATCACCTAAAATACCTTTATTTCTGCCTCTTAGTTCTACTTTTTCAAACCCTGAAATTGATATGCTCTAAAACTGACACGCACTGTGAACAAATTTCAGACTGTTAGGGTTGCTATGCTAAATTCACCTGAACTATCATGAATATTTTTATTTGTCTAATCATTGAGACTTCATAGCATTTGAGTAAAAAAGGGAGAATGTCTGAAATGAGCCATGATCCTCAGTCCTAGCCTGTGCATGTCACTTTTCTAAGAGAGCATCCTCTTCTGTGTAATTGGTTACAAGATAGTAATAGATGAAAACAGTTAGGCTTTTTAAGTCATTACGTACTTGTCAGTGCATTCCATATACCTCTCTAAATAGTCACCAGCGGTCATTTAGGAAACCAGGTCTGCAGTCATCTGATGTCCTCAGCATACTCTCTGTTGCTGCTTTACTGAACGTTAGTCAACAACTGAAATGAGTATAGGAACTTTCATCTGTCTTGAGATATTTAAGAAATTCTCAATGTGTATGTGAACCTGAGGCGAACAGTGAAACTGCAGAGCACATGAAACTTAACGGTAATGTCTCACTGAGATTAAGCAAAATGGCTTGCTTCCAGACTTCATTTCTTAGAACAAAAAGTATCTCCCTCCAGCACTAGGACTTGATTATGCCTTTAGATATGCACAGCACTGAAAAGAAGAATAATTTATGCATTGGAAAGGCTAGCAGCAGCCTCTATGATAAACTGTTGTTCCTTAGGGAAAATATCTTCCAAAAAGTGGCACATTGTGCCTGCTCTTAAATATTTCTCCAAATGTAGAGTAAGATTGACCGGAAGCAATGTTATGTCCGTGTATTAAAGTGTTATAAGATGCTATCTGAAAGTTATAAAACATTTTCTGTTCTGCACCTTTTTCTATACTTAAAGAAATGGAAAATACCCAAGATTTCTCAATGAGGTTCTGTGATTACACCCTTTAAGAAGGTTCATATTTTAAGTTCCAGAAATATGCTGGAGTGCATGTCCAGCAGTAACTTAGATTTATTGTCTTATATATTTAAGTATATACAAGCCTCATATAAATGAGGTATCGCCCAAAAAGACAGGTATGGGAAATCCAGGCTAAGGACAATAGGATTGATTCAATCTAGTAAGAGATGCTATTTTTGGTAATCTGTATTGAGAAAAGCAGACTTCTTGAAAGTACTAAAATGAATATGATAACACTTATTTTTATATAAAGACTATATATTTCTACATAAAGAGCAGGTAATTAGGTTTTCCGACATAAATATAATAAACATAGCATTATCATATAAAAAACAAATAGCAAGATGTTGTCTGAGCATGGTATCTAAGAAAACCTGATTTCTTTTAGATTTTTCTTATGTTTGATTGACATTTTAATTGAATAACTGATTTATACTAAGCTGTAGCATAAGCTCACCCCTGATTAGACAACAGAGACTCCGCTTGACAGAAAAGCCTTACTGCAAAAAAAAAAGAAAAAAAAAAAAAAAGCTTTTTATCAAAGCTTTTCACTGTTAGACACTGGAAGATCAGTAAGGGGCACGAAGCTTGACTGAATAGGGACTGCTCTGATGTCTGATGTTCGGTAAATACCAATTTATGATTAAATCTTTTTGAACTTACCTCTCTCCTATAGATTTTTTTGATATCTAGTAAGGGTTCTCTGACTTTACCCTGCAGTTGTCCTCTTTGTGAAGGTATTAACGAGGTCTTTGTTCTTTCTTGCTTAAAGTTTACATTCACAAATTAGTGAGAAGACCTATTTAAGACCTCTGTTAAAGCAAGTTAAATTTGGTCATTAGGTTCTGAGATTACTAATCGGGTTTAGCAGATGTCCATGCACACATGCAAACACGCAGTTAATCACGCAAGTCCCAAACCACCCAAATCCCATATTTGCAGAGAAATCTGACTTACAAACATGTACACACTGCAAATTCACAGCACTCAGATATTTCTTGGTATTACTTTGGAATACCTCTAGTTACAATTCTAAGACTGTTATATTTACATTCATAGTTGTAATCTAATCTGATTTTGAGAGCAAGCATGCTCCCTGCTCAAAGGTTTTATTAATATTTGTGTTAAATATTAATATATACATGTACCTTTGCATGGTACTTTTTAGTTATTAAAAAGAAAAGGTCCCTGTCCTCAAGAGCTTACAGTCTAAATGCCATTGCTGTGAAAAGCATTTATCTCCTGATGAAATTGAACATACTGTGAAACTATTTCCTATGGAAAGCACCAACTTCTGTAAGCAGTTCAGTAGAAAACGAGTATTTTCTCCTACATAAAGTAGAAATTGTGTTCCTGAACTGTAACATTTTTTTTAATTATAGCTAAAGGTTTAAAGATTTTTTCAGCCCAATTATCTATTTGCATATTAATTTATTAAAATGTCCACTTCACTTGCTAGAGATCAGTAAATGATATCTCTGGGAAACCTACCTGTTTGGGAATCTGTATGCATTAAAAAGGGGAAAAATATTAATTAGAACATCCTAAATTATTTGTATTATAGAAAAATAGTACTTTATTGAGCGGAAAGTGAGAACAGGGAATATCCAAACTGGTAGTCTGTAACTATATAACAATACTTTGTGACTGATTCTTTTATTCACAAACTTACACAGACAGATAAGTATTATTTCTTTCATCTCAAAGTTGTGTAGCAGTAAAGGAAGTTAATTACTGAATTGTATAATATCACAGAGTAGATCATTGGCAGACCAAAAGTAGTATTCCAAAGTATGTCATCTCTCAGTTGGACTACTCAATGAAAAATTTGGTCTCTTAGAGCGATTTGGTAGAATATGCATTTTTCATGATAAATGCTGCCTTTTTTTTTTTTTTTTTTTTTTTTGCCTCTTAGTAAAAAAAATAAAAATAAAAATATAAAAATAAACAGCAAACAACAACCAGTCTTCTTCTTGTCATCAGATTGCATTTTCTCTGAATAACAAATTGCTTATAGTGTATTAATTTAATTGGCAAAGTAGGCATTATGATGATTTTTTTTCCAACAAGTACTGTTCTTACCATATGGTTTCCAACACATCAGGGAACTATAGGCTTGATGAGCTGTATTTGAATCTCAAGTCCTAAGAGTGAACACGATTTAAAATTGTTGTATTATGAAGTTAAAAAGTACTTCCCCTCAATTAGCTTTCAAATAGACCTTATAGTGGTGTCTTCACATGTAACCATTTCCAAGTAGTTAATGGTGGGTGGAACCTTTGGAAAATAAGAAAGAGCATAGAGATGGAGAAAAAAAAGGTTTGTTTTTTTTTTGACTTGAGTCAGGTGGACTGATGAGAAAGGCAAGCCCAAAAGCTTTTGGAAGCCATTTCATGAGCTTTCCAGGCCTCGTTCAAGTGTAGCTACTTTATCTCTTAAGACTTTCTTATTAATTCAATACAAATGTTGTCTTTATTTCTCTAGGTTTCCTATGTGCCTTCAGCTTTCATTTCAGAGATCTGTGTCGTGAAAGAGTAGCCTAGAAAAAAAATGATATGACTACAAATTAAGAAACCAACATACATTAAGTACAGTGCTACAACAACATTCATTTGTACTCATGATCATAGTAATTCCAAGTCAATACAAACTGAGAACATCAAGCACAACTTATCTCTAAAAGTCTCATGTTTTTGTTCAATTTTAAAGTACTTCTGCAGGTGAGTAGAAAAATATTTGGGATAAATCTTAGCCATTCTCTCTAGCAACACATTTATTTGCTCATGTGATAAAGTTAAATATAACAACTCACGGGAAACCTTGTTTTTATTTTCTCTCTGCTGTGTTTCTACAATGTTATGGTTCTTCCTTCCTCCCATAAGCTCTTAGGCTCATCAAAGGTTTGTAGTCTCCTCGCAGCTTAGAAGCCTCTACTAGGCCAAGGAAAATTATTCTTTCTGGATTGTGATGGGTTCTGAAGCATGGAAGATGTACTGGCATTTAATGATTTCTGCTCAAAGGTTCAATTTTATATTTCTCAGAATATGCTTACTAAGAGATACTTACAACATACATCTACTTATGTTAGCCTGACTTCTATTAAAAAAAACAAAAAAAAAAAAACAAAAAAAAAAAAAAACAAAAAAAACCCACTGAGCAGTATAAAAATATTTTCAGGAATATGGGTTTCCCTTATAACTTGGGAAAAATGTAGACATTCTGTTTGAGAGCTATTCTAATACTCATTTATTTTTACCCATCTCTGATGCTTAAGTCTGTATCTCCATCTTTAAATACTGGATTTGTGGAGGGTTTTGTTTCATTTTATTTTAGTTTTATGAATGAAATATACTTATTAACTGTATCAGCTGTGGCTTCATTATGAAAGATTCCATCATTTTCAATGATTTAATTATGATTGACATCTTTTTTTCAGATGCATATGTGCAACTCTGGCATGAGTTCAAGTAGTATCTGTATTAAGTTACTGAGCATGTGATCACAGATTCAGCCATCTAACTCTGGTTACTCCCTGTACAGTCAGAAGGAAACAGTCACTTCCAGAGATGATTCAAACCTATAAAAATAATTCACCTTTTGAAAATGTTTATTTTTCTGCATGGGCCACACCATATTTAAAGCAACCCAGAAAAGTATCTGTGCCTACACAAGATAAATACAAAGAAGATCTTCTGGGGAAGTCTATCTTGGAATCTTCTCAATCTGAGAAAAAGTCTCTTTGAAAGATGAGATAAAAGGTGTTAATGAAAGGACACAGCACGTGTTGTTTGGGACATACATCTCTGGAATGACAAAGCAGTCATGATAGCTATCTAGCCTTGGGTCTACTGCATCTGTTTAAGAAGCACAGTATGTTGCTGAAAAGCTGTACCTTCTCATAGCACAGACTTGAACTACTCTTGCTCACTGTTTCTGTGGATCACAGGGAGAGTTGACCACAATCCTGACATTAACTTGCTTATACTTTTGATAATAAAAATGTTTTTTCAGACTTTATTTAGGAAAATATGTTCCCTTTCTCTTTGCATGCAGCCCTGAATGACTGTGGAATTTAATTTTTTGAAGCCCAGCAGGCAACTTTTCCAGATTTGTTAAAATTCTACTCTGGCTTGGGCTATCATTACAAAGTCCGGCACATACTCTATATTCTGCTCTTGTACTCCAGAGTTCACTGCACTACAAAAACATTCAACAAGAACCTGCAGAAATCAAGTCTTTTTAATCTTAATAAAAGGAGAAGAAAAGCTACAAGGCTAAATGTTGAAAAACATCCTAATCTTGACTGTAACAGGTTAAAAACTCAATTTTTAATGATAATTACTTCCCTAGGATTCTTCTCTCATGCAATCCTTAGTTATATCCTGACAGATTTTGCTTACTGGGAATGTCTAATGTAGGAAGATAGGGGCACAGGAAAGACAAAGGAGAAGGCAGAAAATAATTTTTGCATAGTGGTGTATTATCTGGAATAAAAAGTTGGAAATTGTACATGAATGAAGCAGATGAATACTTGAATAAAGTTGATATAATAGCTAGGACAGATTTATACAAAATAACAGAATTCTTTCATTGGTGTACCGCATATTGACCTGCTGAACAAGAGGCCAACCACTGCTTGCCGACTGCTGAATTTCTGTTTGCTTTGTGTTCTTCATTTGCAAGCATCAGACCCAGGGCTCTTTTTCAAAGCAAAGATACTGATTTACTTAAAGATTTGCTTGTTCCTCTCTGGATCTAGCATCCTGGCTTTGTTTCAGTTTCCTCCTGTATTAATGCTAATGATATTATTTACCCTTTCCATATAATTTTGTATTGACACATATAGAATACAGTTGATTACAGTGCTGGATGAAACAGAAAGCCCCCTCTAAGGTCTCCACATTGTATGCAATCACTAAGACATAAGAACATAAATAAATAATGAGGATGAAAATTATGAATATCTGAGTCATGCCTGAATTCTAAATGAAGGCCTTGCAATAAGAAATGTCTTACTGACTACACACAAGATAAAAACATTAAGATATTGGAAGCAACTAGAAGCTTAGTATTAATTAACTTAGGTGTGCCTGACTTGGCAACCAAAAAAAAAACACTTTTAAAGTTGCTTGATGAGGCATATCACCTTAGAACATCAACACATTACTCAAGAGACTGATAAAATCAATTTTTTTAGCCTTGTTTTTCAAGGCAGTGAGGTTTACATTATCCTGTCAATTTTCCTTGTCTCATGCCTAAACTCTTGACCAATGTCAACAAAACTCAGCAGAGGATTCTCAGTGTAACCCATCCCATGTATTTTGTGCCAATCTCAATAGAAACTGTGGAGTGCCCTGTTCAATAGTGCCTGTGGTATGGCAGTAGCAAGACAACAGAAGGTCACAATGCTGCAGGCCTCTTGTTTTTAGAAAGCTGCATTTTGTGAATCCACCTGTTGACCTACTAACCATCATGTGATCATGCTTGGATGATGGAAAGAGGCTCAAGGGTTCTCTGGTTGCCCAAGAGCCCTGGCCAGGACTCAGAGGTGCCCTCATACCATGTCATCTGGAAGGTATCTCACAACAGGGCAATCCTCTCCTTTCCCCAGGACTGAATATTGATGCTTTTGGGGAGGCATAGAGGTGCCTTCTGAGGGAATTTTTCTTTCTCTTATAGAAGTCACTCTGATTATTTTGCCTGTTTGTTTGGGGGAGGAGGGTTATTTGTTGGGGAAAAAAAAAAGACAAAACACTCATTACAATTTCTATAGATTCTAAAATACCTTGATTTAGCACCCAGTTTGGCAGAGTTCTATTCGGACACAAGTCTGTTGACTCACATGGGAACGCCAGACCAAGCCTTTAATCTTTATAAATTGCTGTTCTAGATTAATGATAATAATGATATTTACAATGCATTCACAATGAATCTGGAAGTCATGCACAGTTTGTGCTAAGAGGAAAAATGTCATTTGCCTGTGTTTGCTTTGCATCTGTAGAGTTTTCTAGAAGATGGGCACTGTATTCAGTCCTTGGGAATGGCTATCACTGCCCATCATCTAGGGCTCAGGCTTATGTTAACCCTGCAGTGCTGGAAGCTGAAAAGAGATCTGTATGGAAGTGGAAACACAGTATGCACTTTGAGCTATTAGATCTAATTTATACTGAATTATCAAGAATCCTCTTTCTATCTGAAGTAGCATGGAAAATGCCTAAGAGGAGGAGGTGATAGTACTAGAAAGTGATAGTTTTGAATTTACCATTCATGGAGCTAATAAATAAAGCCCCCCAAAGACTGAAAGCTGGATACTAAAAATCACAGCTTTGGTTTCCCAAACTGCAAGTGACAGCCAGATTTATGATAAAG
Organism: Phasianus colchicus; assembly: GCF_987193195.1. Lineage (NCBI taxonomy): Eukaryota > Metazoa > Chordata > Aves > Galliformes > Phasianidae > Phasianus > Phasianus colchicus. The sequence goes on from NC_143439.1 coordinate 45,318,174, forward strand.
GCGCATGATAAAATCACCATCTTGGTGGGGAGCAATCTGAATTTGAAAATCTAATTTTGGCTCTTTTTTTTTTTTGGTGTAACATGAGAGCTGCAAATCAGTGAACCCTTCGGAAAAGGTGATTAGCAAATTACAACCTACGAGAGACTCGGACTGAACCCGTGTGCCATCAGAAACACCGCTCCACTGAAGCTGCAGCAGTACCCAAGAGATGAACAAAACCCCACGCATCTCAAGCCTCATGATGGGAAGTTTCGTATCATATTATTAATTCAGGGACACACAGAGCTATCCGTGTATGTGTGTCTATATGTTTGTACATGGATATCTATATCTATACACACGTATAGGTAGCTATGCATAAGGCAGCAGCGGCTGCTCAGAGGGGTTGAGTGGCACTGCCAGACACACGGGGACAATGCGGAGCCCTCAGGCGGGCGGCACTGGGCTGCGCGGGGGCGGCGCTGGCGGCCTCGGGCATTAAGACCCGGGGCTGCAGCGGGCGGGGGAGGGAGCACTGCGCCGGGGGAGCCGGAGAGATCCCCGCGGGCCGCGAGCAGGGAAGTCAGGCACCTGGCGGCGGAGGACAGTAACACAGGATAGACGGGGAAATCTCTCTCTCCCTCTCTGTTCTGCAAGAGATCCTCCTGTTTTTCTCCCAACTCTTAGCATAACCTTCGAAGAAGATCAACCCCTACAGACTTTCTTATCTTTTTTTTTTTTTTTTTTTTTTTTTTTAATTATTATTATTGAGAGAATACCTTCAGCTGCAAAACCATCTTGGAATCTATGCGGGACTTGGGGGGGTTTCTTATCTCGCCGGCGAAATCGTTCATCACTGCTGCCTTGCTCTCGCAGGGTGCTCAGTTGGCCACCGGAGTGGGCATGGCGAGAGCGGCTTATATCATACACTCTTCCTTGAAATTTGCTGCATGATGCCGTCCGAGGAAGCAGGATTTTTTCTCTGGATGCAGCGATTCGTCGGCATCTGAGCTTATTGCAGAAGGAAAAAAACCCAAATCTTCAACGGAGTGGTTTTTTTTTTCTTTTTTCCTGTCTCCTCCTTTCACTGCCAGAGGACGCGAATCGCTTCCACCGGGGACAGATCACCTGTCGCTTTAATCCTTAAGGGAGTTTTTTTTTTTTTTTTTCTTTAAAAAAAAAAAAAAGAAGAAGAAGAAGAAAGTGAATTATTTTATTTATTTATTTATTTATTTATTTATTTTAAACGGTGGAGGCGTGATCGCGGAGAATGAGACTGAGGGGAGCTGCCGGGCTTTGGAGGACAAGGCTGAGTTTAGGCTGGAAACTGAGAGACTAGATTAACCCCCCTCCTTTTTTTTTTTTTTTTGTTTGTTTGTTTTTGTTTTTTATTTTTATTTTTATTTTTTTTTGGAGGGGGGTACAACTTCCCTTCTTCCCCATCGCTCCGCGCTCAATTTCTCCGAATGGACAGATCAGGCAACCTAGCCACGGAGGAGCTCAAGGTAGGGTGGGTGCCCGCGGTCACGGTGCGGCTCGGACACTCCGCCCGGGGGCGGGCGCTGCAGGGATTCTACAGTCCCGGGCGGGGGGCGCGGAGCCGGGGACGGCGTGGGCAGCCCCGCGCGGCTTCCTCGGGCATCGTCATACCAATATGAATGATGGTGATGCTCTTAGCGTTGTATCCGCGCGAAGAGCAGCAGCAATCTCGCCCTGGGAGGAGGGGGTAGTAGGGCGGCGGGTTTCCCCGCAGAAGTTGCCTGCGATGCCTTTCTCGCCTGGGCATCTCCTTTTCTTCCTCTGCCGCCAGGAGAGTGGGGAACCCTCACGCTCCGCCCGCCTCCGGCGCGAGCGCCCGGGTTCGTCCTCATGCCCGGGTGGGAGCGGCGGGCCGCGGGCACGGGGCGCTACGTAGAACCCCCGCCCCAAACTTTGCGTTAGGACGGGGCCGCCGCGAGGATTCCCTCCGGCCCGACTCGGGCTTCCTCCCCGCAGAAAGAGCATGCCTGAAAGCGCTGAGCATGCTCCTTTGAGGTGGTGGAAAGCCTGCCCGCAGCTGCTGGTAGCCTCGAGCCCAGTTGGGCTAAACTGATAGTCATCATCATCATAATTTTAAAACAAATTCTGTCCGTCGATACGGGGTAAAGAGGGTGGGGGTAGCTTGGGGCAAGGAGCGGCGGCGGCGTTGCTGAACGGCTGAGGAAGTGATGAAGAGGAAGACGGCCTTCTTTGGGGCACTCGGGCAGAACCCTGGTTCCCCCCTCACTGAGTGGGGCTCTGTGCTGGGTAGGGAAACTCTGGGAAGTACCAAAGTGGGCTCCCGTCCTGCTCGTACGAGGCAGATCTGGAAGCATGGTGTGGCTGTAGGATGAAAAGGAACAACCCGAGCTCCTCACTAAGTCTCTTGGCAATCTGGCAATTGCTATAAGTCCCCTAAGAAAAACGTACACCAGTAATAGAGTTGCTTGAGTGCTGGATGCAATGAGCTCAGGGCGGAGGGGGCAATGGCAGATGCTCTGCTGGATGAGTAGTGGGCTGTGTTGCTACCCGAGCTGCCCCGCCTCGGCCTGGCCGGGTTCCCGGGGACAGCCCTCGGCCAGGGAGTGATTCTATCTTAGCAGATTGATTTTTAAAGGTTCTTTGCAGAAAATAAATGCATGCTAACTTTGCAGGAAGGCACATCCCGCTGGGAGCGGGGCTGCTCTAGTCGAAGAGACTTCCATTAATCTCAAAGCCATCCGCCCTGCAATTAAGACTCGTGTTGCAGCGTGCACAGGCAGCTCGACCTTGAGCGAAACAACACAGTCAGGAAACGGTACTGCCTCTGAGCATCAGCGCTTTAATCTTTTTTTTTTTTTCCTTTTTTTTTTTTTTTTCTTCTCCTAGAGAAAAGCTTCAAAAGGAGGCATTTCTATAGGTGCTACTGAAATCTGGGCAACTTTCTCGGACGAGCCGCTTTTGCACAACGCTCCCCATGGCTCTCCCGAGTGTTGCTACTGCTGCAGGGCTGCTGGGGAGCGATTGCCACCCAGAGGGAACCGTGCCCGGGTCTGCTCCCGGTGCCCGCGGCCGGTAGGGGGTGGTGCAGGGCCGGCGGGACCTGAGCATCGCACCCCGAGCTGCACCAGGCACTGGGGATCAACCCGAAGTGCCGCACTCCCACGAACGGGAATATAACGGGGGCAAAGGCCTTGGAAGGCAGCGCGCTCGGGAATGACCTCATTTCTCAGCTGGTCACCCTGCTGGGCTTGGATACCATGAAGAGTAGTGCCAACACTGCTCAAAGTTATGTAAAGCTTTCCACTCATTCCCAGCTGGTCTCAGGGGAATTGAAGTCATTTCAGAGCTCCATTCCTTCCCTCTGGGTCAACGCAGCCTCCATGCTATGGCATACAGTTAGCAGGCACCCAGAACTGTCCAACACATTGTGCGACACAGAGGCCTCATAGGGAAAAAAGTCTGCTGCAGGAACAGGGTGACATAGAAGAACTTCATCCAGAGTTGTGGAAACAGGCTACACAGTGTTTTCAAAATAGTGGGTTTCCTCTATGTATGCAAGAAAGCATCAAAAAGGATAACGATAACTTCTCTGCTGTACTACAAGTCAAATGTGTTGACTCATGATAATGTATACTATAGATACTGGAGATATGTACTGTATGGTATATAAAATTTTAAGTCTTAAGTCAAACATTAAATTTCAGTTTGAAATGTATGTTTATTATATTGATTGTAATGAATTCTGAATTTATATAGAATATATATAATGGCTGTATGTTTTGAAAGACTATTTAGTGAAAAACTGAACAAGTGATGTGTGTGCAACACTTGCTAATGAGGGCAGGTGTGCTTCTTACTAGTCCATGTATGAATTCCTGATGAAACAGATCAGTACCAAAAAGAGAGACTACTCTACCTGAGATTTGGGGCTGTTCTATTTTTCCTTTGATCTGTCTCATATATGTACATGAATTTCCCTCCTACGTTTTATCATATGCGTGTGGGATTTTGTTTTAAAGGAGTAGGACTGAAAACAGAATACAAATTCTTCCATAGTTGGCTGTAGTCTGAGGTGTAGTGCTATGCAGCATTTTCTCTCACCTGATGTAGTCAACGTCTACATTTTGAACACATGAAACTATGGCTGTGTGAGTGTATTATGTACTTTATAGAACTTAGTATTTTTTGTATGTTGATAAGTTTTGCAAATTAACATGCACATTTGTATTTGTATTTAATTGCTTGAAATTGTCTGAGTTTGCTTTACAAAGCAGCATGGAGAGGCCTTTGTGTTTCCTGATGCAGTGTTGATTTTCGACTTTCATTGACAGTGAATAGGTCATTAGAAGCTTTGTTCTTTGTGTTTGTCCAGTTGTTGTTTGACATAAAATTCATTTAGTGTAATTCTCTTCCTATTCTTTTTAGCAATCACATCTGTATGGTCTCAGATGGTAGGAGATGGTATTTCCTGTAATCTGTGTCTCTGATACTTTTCTGGAGGAAAGTTGGTTTATGGTTGAGTGTATGATAACGGTGGGATTCTTAGGATGGAATAAAACCCATCTCGGAAATCATCTCTTTCTATGTGAAATGTTGGTCCAGTGAGAATTTGTCATTACAGTCCCAAGATATTATTTTAAATAGGGTGTTTAAGTGTCTTGAAATTACAACTTTTAAAATGCAAAAACATTAAACCCTGTACACTAATTCTGAATCATCCTGTGAAAATGAGCTGAATTTCTTTATTCACTTCATGGGAGAAGTGTAATTTGTTTATAGTTCTATATTTCCTAGTGAAACAAAACTGCTTGCTTAACTTCTCAATGAAACTGAACACAAATAAGGTCTTGCAATGATAGTCATTCAGTGCAATTTATGTAATTCATGAAATATTTCATGAAGAAATTCAAACAGAGAAACCACAAGAGTTTAAACGAGAGATGATTCAATAATTTTGTGGTCTTAAACATAACAATGTTGCAAATAACTTCACTGCTTGAATCAAGCAGAAGAGCTAATATTCAGAATTCTGTAACTTTTTATTTTTTATTTTTTTTTATGCTTTGAAGAGGGAGTCTTAGGAACTCACGTGCTTGGTGTGATGTGGGAGGACTTTTGATGAGCTTAGGTAGGAGGTTATATTTCTGTTTTAAGTTAGTCATTTCACTATTAAAAATATAGTACTCTATAACAATCAATATATTCTTAGCATTGTCTACCTCTTTAATTTATGTCTCTGTTTGGAACACAGATGTCTAAACAAGACTATTAAGGCATTTGTCTTTTTAATTCAAATCCTCCTCTATATCCCTCCAAGAAATCATAATCTGTTACTAAGGGCCTATCAAGAATATTCAGTAATGACAATTAACTTGCATTCACAGCCAAATAATTCAGTGTTTAAACCCTCTTTCATGAAAGGTCAAGATGAAGTGGTTCCAAAGCGGTGTACTTGCAGATTCTTTTTCTCTGTGTTCCTATTGTGGGATTTTTTCTCAGCCTCTCAATATGTATAAAAACTAGATGTAGTCTGAGAAGCTGGAGAGAATTCTGTGCATAAGATATAGTTGTTCAGTAGGCATAGCAAAAAGGTCAAGACAACAGCAATACTCTTAGTATACACTTCAGAAAAAATTTCCATACTGTTGCTACTAAAAAACTATATTAACCTGCACTTGACACTATTCGTTACAGCTGTGCTAAGCTCAAAGTTCTTTAAATGGAAAATACATCAAAATCTGAAGGCCTGGTTAAAAGGAGAAAAAGCACTCTATCTTCCTCTACTCCATGGTTTGAGGATAAATATTGCTGTGTCTTCCTCTGCCATTGTATTCTCTACATTAAAGAATAGATGTGAGATTTTTACATAAAGCTTAGCAATGCTTTATTTTTCTTCCTGAAATGGAAGAGGTTAGTGTGTGATACTGCTGTAACACGGGTTGAATCTATAGATCTGAATTTAAGTCTTTGAAAGAATGTATATGTTATCCTAGAGCCTCTCAGAGATAGATCACTGAAAATGTTTCTGGGAGACCCAGTCATACTTTTTTGGTATGTCCCTTAATCTTTTGATGATTGATGTTGCTTTCTCAAGTTCCTGAGTAGGCTGTAAGCAAAACTATTTTTAAAGTGTTATGGCAAAAATGTCACTAGAGACTTCTCCTGTGAAATCATTTCACCTTGCACAATTTTATATAAACTTTATAATCCATGTCCGACCTAGTTGTTTCTGCATCCTCTAAGGATCCAGCATTACAAAGGACAAAAATAAGAATTTAAATAATAATTAAAAAAAAATCTGCAAGTTATGCACAACTCTTTTCTCACTTTAACATGGAGGTTTCAGGGGCCTCTTAATGTCAAAATCACTTTTGTTTTCTTCTCCATTCAAAAAAAGAATGCAGAACATGGAAAACACCGTTCTCTTTAGTTTGAAACACTGTACATTTAAAGAGCTTACAGAAAACTACTTAATATCCTGCTATATATTTGTCTGCAGACACATAATGCCATTGTAAAGTGAGTGTTAGTTAACAGTCGAAGAATGAATACTAACATTTATCTACTAAGCCATCAGAACCTTTGCTAACGCTAAGATATTGCATTTTAACAAAGCCTTTTGTGAAGAAAGATGTTGTGAGCTTGCTATCCACTGGCACTGAGTTTGCTTTCTTCAGTACCTGTTGGCTACAACGCAATAGTGGGAGAAATAAAATGTGAGGCTTTATTCTCTGCTAGCTGCATTACTGCAGCTACACAAGGCTGGATTAGCTCTATTATTACATTACACAGGGGCAGATTTACAGGCATATTGAGAAAGTCAAAGAAAACTTGTGGTGCTCAACACTTTTGTTTAAAAAAAAAAAAAATTGCTCTGTCCATACCTCCCTTCTTACACCTCTAGAGAGTAGAGTAAGAAGGGTTGCGAGATTTAACTCCCAGAAATTGCTCTGCTTCAAAAGTGCTATACAGAGACAGAGTACTTTTCTTCAATTTTAAATTAGTAGTGCTTTGTGAAATCAGTCTAGTTACATCAGCAGCAGTACAGCAGTGATACATCTCAAAATCACTGCCGCAAGCAGTAAAATGCCTTAGGCATGAAAAGCTGACCTTTAGCCATACTTCACTGTTTTATCAGTCCTCTTCAGTTCATTTGGGCAGCATGTCCTGGAATTTGTAGGTTCTACCTTCCTGTTCTACAAATCTACAACAGACAAATTAGAATGTTAATGAACAGAGGTAAACTGAAAAAACATTTTTCTTCTCAGCTTATAAGAAGATAATTTAATACACTGAATAAAAAGTATACCAATTAAAATGAAAAATGATTTTGAATGTGTGCATTCTAAATGCATTGCTTGTTATAACGTGATCCTGAGTAGAAGAATTTGTATTTACAGCATCATAGAGGCTGCATACAGATTATTAGTCTTTATCATCTATATCAGGGTGGAAAGTTTGGGCCACTGAACCACATCCATACAGGTATTTTTGTTATTTTCTCTTTGCAATATCAGTGTTCATGATAATTCTGCTTCTCAGTTATTTAGGTCTTTTCCTACTCAAAATTGTTTTTAAGACATTTTGAGTTGCTTTCAAGAAAGGAGAAAAATCCACACACTTTGTATTTAACACAAACAATGCAATCACCCCAATTCAATAGGTACATAGCACAATCGCTCTTTAAAATCAATGTAGATTTTAGTTCATGAAAACTTCTATGGAAATTCAATTTAATTCAGAATAGCAAAGTAATCTGAATAATTAGTACAATAATTAGTACTTGGAGCTAAGAAAAAAGTACCATAAACCACTGAAATTACAGGTAACATTTTCTCCATCTGAGTTTATTCAATAATACAAAACTGTATTCTCTTTAGTAAAAGCTAATCCACATGCAATAAGCATTCAATAAATGGCACTTCCTATTAGCTAGTTGAAGATGAGTAAATTAGCTGCTTTATAGGAGGTTTTCATGAAATGAACTGCATTTAATAAATCACTAATATACATAAACCAATTGAAACTAGAAATAAAAAAATCAGTAATCTTTTCATCTGCCCTGTGTCTGATTATAGATCAAGAGCTATGACAAAAGTCGAAAAGCAGTTTAAAATTTCAAGTTATTTACCTAGAATAAAGAAGGAAGAATGAAACCTCAGAATCTGGGCTTCACTTTTCATTCAATTTGAAGCCTTCTATTTACAATTATGCTAGATTTGAACTCGGAAAGTTATCTAACCATTGCACATGCAGCACATCCTGGGAAGTGTTCTGGCCGATTGCCCTCTCTTCATTCTCTTTTCTGATAGCACTTCTTGTGACTCTGGCATAAATGTGGTTTGACATAAGTAGCTTTGGAAGAAATCAAGTCGGTAACAGTGTCATTATGAGAGTTTGAAGTCCTGTGTTTTCCCGGAATAGTCATCATTTCCTTTAGGAGGTGCTACAAGGAAGGTATCTCTGCTATGCTCAGAGCACCAACAGAGAATCCATTCTGGAAAATAGCCTTCAAAAACCCAGTCTGCAGATGCCTCATTTTTCTATAATAGTGTTGCTTAGGCACACTGATTACATCCCATTAACGACTAAGATTTCTTATTCCATTTGGATGGAGAAGAGCATCTCATGATTTGTCCTGCTTAGAAGCACTGAGATTCACCTTTCAGATATGTTGATTTCTCTAGAAGACTGTGATCCAAAGATGGTGTTCAAATTATGAATTCTTTGCAAGCGTGAGTTCAGCATACAATAGGAGATGGATGGCTTTCACTTGATAAATGGCCAGGCAAGATGAAATACCCAGGTCTTGCCTTTATTGGGAAAGAGATTTTATTCTTAACTTAAGCTAATTTTATTTCTTAATGATAAAAGGTGATTGTACCACAACTTGTTTCTATTTTGAAGAACAGCCAATTTTCTGCACTCAAAGTGATTGCTTGGACATCAGGAGAGCCTTTAAGAACGTGAATCTCAGTCTGATAGAGAGACTCCTGTCAAAGTTATAAAGATTCAGGAAATATGTAAAGTTTCAGTGTGAATATTTTTTCATTTTTGATAATTTGTCTTGGCTAATTCAGAAGTCTCCCTACTGAGATGGTTGGCTGTTGTAAATCCCATTCACTGGCTTATATATATATATATATAAGAGGAAAGAAGCTGAATAATCTATGCCTTAATAAACAGTAGAATGCATTTCTGAATGTGTTACAAAGAGACTGGATGTTTTTCCAAGAAGGCTACTTGTTCTTAAAGCTGGAATTCATAGCATTTTTTATTTCATTTAGCAGTCTGAAAATTAGCTGTGAGTAATTGCAGACTAGGAGCCTGTCACTATAAAAATGCACTCCTCCAAAATGAATAGCATCCTGATCACCTATGAAGTTTAGACAAGTTCAGGCAAAAAAAAAAAAAAAAGCATAATTTGGGACTAAGATCCATCTGTGCTTTGTTTTGCTTGAGTCATCACCAACAGATGGCAAGTACTCTGTAGAAATCACTCAGCTGAATTACTCCAGTTTGTGGGGTACCTAAGGCACCACACTTAGTTCTAACATTACACCATATAAAAATTCTGTTTTCTTTGGAGGTTCAGGCAGCTACCAGCAGAGAGGCTGGTGCATTATCATGCTCTCAGATACATAATGTTATGTAAATATTTGTAATAAATATCTTCCCTTTTATTTCTTTTGAAACAGTATGTTTCATTCCTAGCTCAAGACTGCTGAGCTCTGTCAAACTTCATAGGCTGTGGTTGCAAAAATATCCAGCAACAAGCTGGTATTGACTGTCACTTCCTGTAGAGCTCTGAAGTTGATGTTACTATTTCAGATAGATCCCTGTTCTGAAATATATGCTAGCTGCTCAATGACTTTGCAGTTGAGCAGACATGAGATGAATGCAAAAGCTCTCTATCGTGTAGATTCATGTTCCCACTTAATCTTCATGCAGGGAAAATTATTATCCCATTTCATCAATTTTGTATTAGATTTTCCTGAAAAAAACTGGCAAAAGAATATCATTCTTCAGAGGCTAAAAACAAGTTAGTTAGCATGTGCTGTTTCCTCAGTACTGGCATTGACAGTCTCATTTCTGAAAGTAGATCTTGCTTTCAGGATAACTAGATACTATCTTTAGAATTGATCTCATACCTTCCTTCGTATGCCTCCTTCAACTCGTTATGAGATGCAAGTGAGTATGTGATTGGAAAATGATCTATTTGCCCAGATCAGACCTCTACCTAGTTAAGCTCCCTATTTCATTCAGCATTAATTTAGATGAGGTAGATAATATTCACTGTTCATGTAAATATGCCATCTACTCAGTCTACCGAGACCACTTGCACTAGTGCTTAATGAAATTACGGGTATATGAGTAATGTCTCTGTGTCTCATCATAAAATCTCCATCATATTGCTGACAGTCATAAAACAGAAGACATCCTTTGCCAAGGTGCTGTCTGTCCTATTGAACTTGAACTTTTCTAAGCCTTGATCAATGAAGGAATGCACCTAGTAGGCAGCAAACTGTGGCATGATGTACGGAGCAAAGATGAGAGTGTCTAGGAGAGCTGCACTGAAGCCTAGCACCTGCTGTGTCAAGAATTATAGATTGTATTGGGTAAAATCCATTTCTGTTTTGAACATATGCTGCTGCATCAGACTACAGAGCTATTATTTTGTAACAGACATGCATAGCTTGCCAATGCAGTTTTAGAATAGCCAAATGGAATGTGAAGATTTCAAGTGGGAAGGGAAGGCTGGATCAAAATGGTTGTACAGCTGTCTGTACTATTGTTCATGCTGTTGCATCACTGGGATATCTTGATTGTTCGCAGATTTTGTGCTGTGTTTTGTATTTTTTTTTTAAACCACATGTTTCATGCCAGTATTACCACTCATTTAAACGTGTGTGGTATGTGCAATGCATAAAGGCACGTGACAAAGTATAGGATGAAATTTATCTCTCTTAAGCACTAGAAAACTCAAATGATTACTCAGAAAGTTTGTAGGAAATGTGTTTGTGGGCATTTGCTTTCGTGTAGGAGGTGATGAGAACAGGAGAAAAATTTGAGAACCTATGGAAGCAACTGATGCTGTATTGTCAATCTGAGTTGGGTAGTGGTAAAACATGCTATCTTACTCTCATCACATACTAATTTGATACCACATACCAGTTTAGTATGTGATATGCTCTATTGTTTTCTGATGTAAGTGTAGGACCAAAGCCTGCACGCCTGGACAATGCAGATTTCCCCTAAGTCAATGGGTGTGTGGGATCCATTTCACGTTGCTTTCACTGAATATTATCTTAGGAAAAACTTGTCCTCATAGGTGTCCTTGTATGTGCATAAATGAACTCATTTACATTTTACACTATTGAGATTTTAGTAATTTATCAGAATGCAAAAACATTATATAACATTAAATATAAACATCTCCTGCACCTTCACATGATCTCCTCCAGTGGTATGAAGGGAACAGAATAGGATGGCAGGATTTAATACCACTAGAAGGCAGTAGAACAGCCTGAGCTAAATGGAGGTGCCTTCCATGTCTTACCCATGTCAGTACAATACAGTTCTGTGCTTCTCTCTCACTCTTAGCTGACCTGCCAGCAAGTCACACAGATTAACTTCTCCAGCAGTGATGAGTTGCCAGACATTTTAATTTCCAGGGTACACAAGCATTTTTAAACCAAGATCCAGGTTCAAGTGCAGCTGAATCAGCAGTCGCACAGAGGTACTAAGTTTTGCTGGAAGGCTGACAGTGGGCAACTTTACATGGTAAAACTGGATCATAACTCACAAAGCAGAACAGGAGAACAGCAATGTTAATTGCTTCTTCTGCATATGATATTTTTCAGAGTGTGTGTTAAGCTGTGAATTGCCACTCTTCAAATTATTCCAGAATTTGGCACAGCGATCATGGCATAGGGGCAGATGGTTGGTATGTATTTTACAACATATTACCAACTTGATGGTGGTTTTGTTTCTTTCTTTTTCTTCTTTTTTTTTTTTTTTTTCACCCATTATTATTATTGTTAGCTTTTGATATCATGTTTAAATAAAGGTCTAAATTTGTCTTTTTTTCCTAAAGCCAATTAAAATAATTGTGGAATTTCTTCTCTTAAAAGACTGTTTTTCTATGTTAGAAACTTAAATACCTATTTCTAGTCCAGTTTCCATTATTTTTTATTGATTTGATGTTCACTCATATTTTTACTTCAATAGCACTGAAATAATTGTCCTTTGAGAAAGACTATCTACAACAGATTTCAATGTAATCTTAGAGCACCAATATGAGGAAAGAAAACAGATTTAAACTTTTAAAACAACAAATTATATTCTGCATGCAGCAATTACTTCTGCTGTCAGCAGGAACAAAGTTTACTGCTGTAGGAAATTTGTGAAATGGCAAATGTGTTCCTGTTAAATGCCTTGTCAACTGGAAGCAAACAGGACTACACCTTTAGAGAACCATGAGACTCCCTATTATAGCATTGATAAGGCTTGTGTTCTAAACACTAGCTGAGAAGTAGTTACAAAAATGTGATTTGAATGAAGAAAAGGAAACACGGTACTCCTATGTGGCAAATAAATTCTACTTTTTGACTTTCTGAGCTGGGGGCCTCAACCAGAATATATGGAAGATGGCTGTTCATCTCAACCAGAATATATGGAAGATGGCTGTTCATCTCCCAGTGAACTTAGAGATGCCAATATCCAAAAGTCAAAGTGGTATTAATGTGGATGTCTTTGTGATCATTATTATGTTTCATTAAAATTAATCCTTATCTTATTGGTGCAAATTGTATCACAATTAAGTGTAATGAAAGGCACAATTCCTGTCTTTTATTTAAAGAAAATACCTTGTCTGAACCTTTTGGGGAAAGACAGGAGGAGCTATTACTTGAACTGCTCAAATTATTGTATTTTAATCAAGAACCAATTAAGACAGCTTTTTCCCAGGGGAAAAAAAAAAAAAAAAAAAAAAAAGAATTTTAAAGTGTGTCTTTTAAAAAGAATTAAAATTGCAATGCATCCCTCATGCACCATCAGGATGAATCTGATGAGTAATTTGTTTTATTGGTACGTTCTGAAGAAAAAAACAAAAACAAAACAACAACAACAACAACAAAACAAAAAAACAAACCCCAGAGTTGTAAATTTTCACAGGCCAAGGATATGAATGAAATGGCAATGTTGTTTACCAGGATAAATCCGGAATTTCAATACCAGAGGTTAATAATATCATCATCGCTAGCTCTTGAAAGAGACCTGACTGCCTAAAGGCAACTTAATTTTAAATACTGAGACAAGTCAATCAGTACACACCTAAAAATATGCATCAAGGGATGCAGTTTGCATACATTACAGCTTTGGTTTTTCTTTCTAACCAGTGAGATCTTGAATTCTTTTCTTCCCTTATTCAAGAATCCAAGAATGCTGCAATATGTGCTTCCTGGCAAGGCATGTTGACTTGGTGGCTGGTCACTGAGTAGAGAGAGTTTCCAGGAGAAGGGCGGGGCACAGACAAATAGTGTTTCTCTCAAAATTCTGCTTTTCCCATGCTAGCTTTAAAACGTCTCCCTCACTAGGAAATTTGTTCAGTGGTGGGGGATGCTGATGAGCTGAAAATGGAAATGTGAACTCAGCCAACGTGCATTGACTATGGCTAGGTTAGAATGTGGGCCCATTTTCTCATTTGTATGTTTTATGTTATCAGAAGTGATAGTCTGTAATGTTTAAAGTGGTTAAGGGCAAAGTGGAAAGGAAAATACAGTGATGTCGGTAATGCCTTCTCAGTGCTCTTGGGAGTAGTACACTGGATCAAGAGTAAATAGATATTTCTGACCAGGTGCCAACAGTTTTGGCAAGGCTATGTTAAAGATTGTGTCTATGCAATTTAACTTCTGTTAAAAAATATATATTTTTCAGAAAATAACTATCACAAGCTCCAAGTGTATTTTTCACTGTGTTTGGAACCCAAACAATGTCAATGGTGCAGGCAGAAATCTGCTTTCACTTGGCATGTTTATACTTTTTCCTCTGAATATGCTATGATCAGGTTTATTATGTGAATAAATATCCACATATTCTGGTAGAGAAGATATTTCTGTTAATGGTCATAAGGGTAAATTAAGAAAGGTATTTTAGTAGTAGTGATCTGCTTTAACTGTCAGCCTCAGAAAGAAAATGGCTCTGTACATTTTGAGTCAAGTGAAAGAATAACATTTATGGACAATAATATAGTTATGCATTGACTCCTGGAAAAAGTACAGCAAACCTGATTTTAGGTGGATGTACAAAATAATGAATTCAAGAAGACTGCAGCTTTATTGAGGGCATTGCTCTGAAAACTTCTTAACAGTCGTGTTTAAAGCTTATCTCTAGCTAAGTCCAGTAATTAATACTGCAACAAAATATCAGTGCGGAAAAATTGGTGACAGAAAAATACTTCATCCTTTTTATGAGTCCTGAGGCTTCTTCCAGCTCTTCTGTGTGTGGGTTGTACCTCCCCCAGGAGGAGCAGCATGGAAGAAACAGACCTATGTGCAGTGACCATCAGATGGTTCTTATCTCCACTGTGAACTAGGTTGTGGTAGAGTGTTGCACCTTAAAGGTCATCTTATCCTCTATAGCTGTATGAGTCAGTTGCTGTCTTTCCCATTTTCTGCCTGGGTCCCTGCACCACTGAGGCTTCTTTTGCACATAAATTGACATGAAAGTTAATACATTGCAACACATTTTTAGGACATTTAACATTTGCTTCTGGGAAGGACTTTTTCTTCCTACCCTTTCTATAGAGGACAAGATCTGCATGAAACCTCTGCTTTATCTGCGTGATTGGAAAGGAAGATCACGTGCTGTTTTATAAATAAATAAACTGAAAAAGACTCCTCCAAAAGCTTACAGCTGATATGGATAGAGAGAACTGAACATAGTGAGCATTATAGAAGATCTTTGATTCTGTTTGTTTTTATTTTCCATTTTTCCTTTTTACCTTAATTTTTCTGAGTTAGCCTTGTAGCCTTTTCTGAAAAACACTTATTAAGAAAAAGATTTTTTGCTGGCCAGTTTGCTCCTATCTTGTACTCTTATTAGCTGAACCAAAGCCACGTAAGCCACCTGTCTCTTTGAATCTTGCTCATCTCTCAGTGTAATTCTTCAACCCTTTTATAAATAGTATATGTTAAGAGCTGTATATTTTTATGTACAGAGCCATATGTTTGTACAGGTTTTATGGGCCTGTATAGATTTCATTTTTTTCTTATTTTTAGATTTTTTAAACTTCTTTTTGACAATGCTGCTTTAAAAAGTAAGTTATTGTAGAATTAGTCTGTGTTGGTTTATGTTTTATTTTATAAGAACTCATCAGAGAAATTTCATTAATTTCAGTAAAATATATGTAAAATGTTGCTGAGATTTTTAGACTTGAAAATATGAACTCAGCATTGTGAAAGGATTGCATCTGTAGAAATGTTCACATAATAGGTAAAAAAAGCTTTCTGGCCCTGAATGGGGAGGTAGGTAACAGATTTGTGTTCTCTGACCTTGTTGCTGTCTCACTGCTTTTTTCACTACACAATTTTATTAACCACAGCAGAAGTTCAGTCAACATGTAGAAGCAAGACAGTGTGTGGGTATAATTACTGCAGCAGTGTGTGTGTGCTTGACGATGGGCATTACTGCAGCAGTGTGTGTGTGCTTGATGATGGGCATTTTGTAGCTGAGAGTGTAACAACAAAGACAATAGGCATCAAAATGTGAAGCTTTCAATGATAACTGGCCAGGACACCTCAGTATTCCATAACTGCTGTAGCAATTAATCACTGTGAGGATCTTTTGATTGACTATTTTTCCTGAAGAGGTAGAGGGCACAGTTTCACATCCACCTTTAGCAAGGTCATGGAAAATTGGCATACATGGACTCAATTCCCAGCAGCCTTGCTAAGAAGACTCAGCCACCTTCCCTTGCTGCAGTCTTCAACTCAGAAGACTGAACACAATCTTATACTTTACAGCTCATCAGTACTTGTAGGAAATGGAAACATATGGAGGCTAGTCATAAGAATAAGGGGCAGTGCTATAGATTTTGCAGCCGTCATCAAAAATATTCTTCCTTTGTTTGCACTGAGCAACTTGGAATCTGTAATGCGCAGCATAGAGATTTTATCCCTCACCGGTTTCCAGCAAGGAAAACAAGTGCTCTGCTTCAGCAAGTGAATCCATCCATGCTTGCAATACACACACAGCTATGTGTGAGAATTATACCAGCAATTACTGTTTAGGAGTGCTCTGCATGCAGATGCCACATGGGGCATTGAAAATGTATTACATGGTTATGGGAAACACAATAGGAATCTTTCTGCAAGTGAAATAATTATATTTTAGCCATATTGGAATCAAACAATCTAGCTAGCTCTAAGTCTTTATTCACATGTAAAATGATCATTTATGCATTGTGATGTATCCTTGTCCAAGTAATTGTGCTGCAATATTGTGTGAAAGTTTTTGAACAGCTCTGTAGTAGTCATACTGTTGGATGACAACAGCAGCATTAGTATCCTTTATAAGTATTTCTAATCAAAGGCAAACTGACCTTTTATTCTATGCTAATGTATCACGTGGTTTTCGTCTTCCACATATTTCAGTAGAAATTAACTGTACTTGAAATACTTCCCAAGGCCAGTCAGCTCTTCCCATAAAGCCACATTTTCTCAGCAGAGAGAGCTGGATAATTTAATGTGGGTGTAGAGTGTAAGGGAATCCTGCTGTTCCAAGACCTACACCTGGATAAGGCTTTTGGTGGTTTAGAGGGGAGTGTAACAGGGGAAAGCTTGTCATTCAGGGTCCTTTTATTTGGTGAAAGATGGGCAAGGTAGCCTTAGGTAGCTTTCAGGGATCTCTAGTGTGACTATTCAACTTACTTTTGGAGCGGTCCTTCACCAAAGGTTCTTAAAACAATTTCAGCATAAAATCCTCAGGAGGTAACTGAATAAAAGAGAAGATACATATAATCAGTGCCACTCCTACTTTGATATTAAAGAAAAGGTCCGTAAATTGTTGTCACTGTCTTTATGTTGTATTCCTGAGCACCCTCCTCTGATGATCCATTATTGGTCTCATCTGTTATGGCTGTTTTTGTGTTCTTAAATAACAGAACAATTTTGCTTCTAATGCCTGCATTAGCTCAAGTAGCTTGAAACAGGAGCATCTTGAAAAATACCCTCCAGTGAAAGTCTGAATGAGCCTATTTAATGTAACAAACAAACAAACAAAAAAGAGACTTGACTTGATAAAATGAAGAGTAACTTCAGCATATTAAAAGAGAAGGGTGTAGCATTATGTGCCCAGAGCGTGGACCTAAACATATTCCCATCAGGCATACAAATTTATAAAAAGGAGCACAAGTAGCAGCTGGAGTAGGCTTACTAAGGAAAGAGATGAATTGTCAGTCCCTCAGTGTTTACAGGTTGAGACTGAATTCCTTTCAAGAAGACATGCCTAAGGCAATCATAAATTATGCTTTAGTCTCATTTATGTTACAAGCTTAATATGAGTAAATAAAGAAAACAGGTGAAATAAATGCATGACACTAATACGATTGTTCCTTAAGACATTAAATATGTGGAATAATGGAATGGTCTGAAAGTCTCTAATTTAAGGATTGACAAAATAAAGCAAATAAGTGTCATTGTCACATTTTCAAATGAGCAGTGGAGAGTTATGCAGAGTAAATAATTTTCTCAGTTTTTATTTTGGCTAATATTTTTTTGAAAAGTTATATAGAGTTTCTGAAAGTAGTACAGCCATCTCTAAGTCACCTGAATAAAGGTACTATAGCACCTTTCCAAAGTTTGTGTGTAGTATACAACCACAATTTGAAACTGGTTACATTCATTGTGCATTGCATAATTTCTTGCTGATTTTTTCAAAAATAATGTATTAATACGAAGATTAATATGAAGATTTCCAACTCTTTGTCAAAAAGTCAAAGTACTGTTCATTTGAAAAATCAACACCCATGGCCTCTGAGAACCTGATAGAAAGTATTTCCAAATGCTTCATGGGTCACTGAATGTCAATGAGAGCCATTTATAACTCATGGAACAATTCAATGACTCACTTTTACTCCATATGCATTTCTGTGTCACACACCATCCTGTCAGACTGCCCCTCTGCTGCCACATGTCACACAGCAACAAAATATAACAGACAGAATATTGGTGGGAGTGTTTGATCACTACTTCCATACCACCAACATCTGCCTCTGACATTGTGAACAAACTTAAATAATAGGAGGCATTACTTTTGGAACAGCACTTTTAATTGCATGTTAGGCAGAACTTTAGAGCACTACATTTTCTGCCAGAAAAATAAAATTTAGGAGTTATAATGTATTCTCCAATTAAAAATATCATTTACAGCAGTGATTTTATTATTCATTTATTATCTGGACCATTGAACTGATCTGAAGAAAAGCAGCATTCTCAGGGGCACAAGTGAAGAGGTTCCTATTTTATTTTTATAAACAAATAATTTGCTTTTATAGTAAAAAGGACAAACCATCATTTTGTTAGAAAAATAAGGAATTACAATCACTTACTGTATGGTTATTATTAAGACTTTAGCTAAATGTTGTTTTTACTTCTTGTCTGAAGGAAAGTACAGGATTGCCCTCATGAGTTTTTATTTTTTTGTGTGTGTTTGGTAAAAGTAATATTTTGTGATGTTAAATAAACAGGAGAATGAAAATAAAAAAAATCACTATCTATAAAAACTTACAGTTTTTAACAATGAGAATGAAGTTGATCTTAGATCATCTGAAAAAGCGTACAAATCAGAAATAGTAACTATATATTTACTTTTCACCAAGCCTACAATTGTAACCTTTTGTTTTATATTACAAGTATTCATCCAAGTCAGCAATTAATACAGTCAAGAAGTTACAGACTTGGGCTGCAGAGACTTGGCTCTGAAGCTCAGACTGTAGCAGCTGACCCAGGTGAGCTCAGTAGGTCCTAAATTATGTTCTCTCTTGATGGCCTAAAAGCACACATTGACTCATTATTCTGCATGGTAGAATTCAATGGGTAATAATATGAAATATAGAGTATATTATAGATGAAATAAACTATTTACTTTCATAAAAATTCTCCACTTTCTCAACTGTATTAATTATGTGTCTGATGAAAGATAATCAGTTGTCCTTAAACACTTATGTTTACTAGCATTGCTGCTAGAGTTTCTGATTGTTTGCTCTCCAAAGCCCTGAAACCAGGAACTCAAAAGTCTCTTTGTATGAGTATATATGCAGTCCATTTCTGGTTTCTTTGTATACTAATAGGCTATTTTGGACAAAACATTTGGAAATCCAAGTCTAAGACTTAGAACTGCTGCAGTGGCACCTGAGTTATAATCTTTCCTATGTCCAGATTCTGTAACACCTAGTGGTATACTAGGATTAAAGC
The DNA here is from genome assembly GCF_987193195.1 of Phasianus colchicus. Classification (NCBI taxonomy): domain Eukaryota; kingdom Metazoa; phylum Chordata; class Aves; order Galliformes; family Phasianidae; genus Phasianus; species Phasianus colchicus. The sequence continues at coordinate 45,337,631 of NC_143439.1, forward strand.
AGAACACTAAATATTTTGTATTTATTTGTATTCTTGCAAACGTATGTGCCCAATTCATTTTTTTCTCCTGTTGCTGTTGTGATGTGAATGATATTTTCTACAGCGTGCTACTTCTACACTTGAATTTTATAATATAACCAAATTTATAAAGATGCTTATGCAGCTGAATTCTAATTTTGATTCTGTCTAGGTGAAACCAGTGCAAGTTTCAAACTAATTCTTGCAGAATAATTGTCTGATTCATGCTAAGGCATAGTGTTCAACAAATGTAGCATAAAATGTAAGGATTAAGTAGACAAAGCTCAAAGGTAAATTCAGCGTTCCACTCTGCTGACAACATTTGCTTATTTGTTGTAACGCTCTGAGCTGTTACACTTTGATAATTCTCTTTTGCACCTCAAAATACATCTGAAGTATTATACAGTGTTTCCATGTTTTATATCAAACACAATACAGTACTTAGGTAGCCCTTTTTATTTGCTGAGTGCTATGTTCCAAAGAAATAATAAAATACAGAGAGAAGATTGCCTGAAACCTATGATATAGTTACGGCCTGTAAATGCTTTGGTTTTTCTCAACATGAGTATTTGCTAATTCGCATATTAATTGGTGTACACTTAAAATCACGTTGTCATTAGGAATCCAGTCACTTCATTAAGGAACAATATTACGAAGATTATCTTGTCATATTTTCTGTTGCCAGTGTAGTTTCCCTATCTATTAAAAAAAAAGAAAGAAAGAAAGAAAAAAAAAACGCTTATCCAATATTGGAGAGCAAATGCCAGTTATAAAAGATTCTATATATACATGAGTAAAATTGTAAAAATTTTTATAGCTTGTATGATAATAAAATTATGTAGGAAACTGGTGTACGTATCTCTTAAGTCCACTGCTAAATACAGCTTTGCCTTCAGAGAAAACCAGATTAAGTCTTTTGGTGTTGTCTAACAGTAGGTCACAAACAGCAATTTTTTCTTTGATAGTAAAGTAGCTTAATGCATTAATCCTTATGCAAAGTGCAAATGTTTATATTAGACAATTAGAAGGATTTGGTTTTTGTGCTCTTGTTCTCTTTTTCTCTCGATATATACCTGATTTATTACTCAGTAACATTTTGTCTTTCCTATTTTTCTTTCTGTACTGTATACTCTGATGCTTTAAAACATAGATGTGTGTTCTACATGTTACTAGGAAAAAACTTGTAAGAGGTCCTAAGTAATTGCTTACTTGCTTAGTAAGCTCAGAATTTTTCTATTTTGGAATTTTCTTAAAAATTAGCTAAGCATTATTTCTTGAAAGTCTAAGATTATCCTTTTTAACTAGTAGCCAAAATATGTTAATTGTAACTGTATCTGCATTATGCCCCCCAAGACGCAGAACTGTGGTGGAAACTAAAATCTCTGTGTGGAAAAGTGAAAAAATCATGTATAATATTTAGTAAACCAAAGGAAGCCAAGGCCAGTCATATCAGAATAATGTAAGATAATGTGTTATTTTATTTTTATTTAAAGTGAATTTGGATGGGGGCATATCTGCAAGCACTTTGGGGGAGAGGTTTAAGACTCAAAAACAATCTCATTAATTGGCAGTTTGGTCTGAAAAGCAAGATGTGATTCAAGCAGGACAAATACAAATTGCTGCATTTCATTAAGAATAATCAGCTGAGCAAAGAAACTGGTTGGCGAGGCAAAAGTTACATTAAAAATATAGGGACATTTTTTAAAGGGAAGACAAGTTGCCAGTTTTATATTGTTGTAGAAGAAATAAATTAAAAAAGAAAAAACCCCAAGCATCTGGTATTCTTGTTTGGGTTATTGTGATTCAGATAAAATACTGACTAGCTGGAGAGGCTGTAAAGATAAGCATGGAGAACGGTCAGATGTCTAGAAAGCAAGACCTGATGAAGATGTAATTAACCTGTTTCTTTAGCCAATTATGTAAATTAATGAGCTAGTGTTACAACAAGGGATTGGTAAGACATTAGGAAGTATTTTTTAGATGGGATTGTCTGCAGAGAAGTGTTGCAAAATATTCATCTCTGGATATTTTTTTAATGAAATGCTTGAGAGAATGATTGTTAGTGCAGTTGGTACAGACATAGGAGGAAGAAATAGGTAAAGTTATTTTGGTTTACTTCCATTTTTTAAATGTGGATAGTTGTCATGGTTTTATGATTTTTGGTTATCGGTATTCCACATCATAGCATCATGTAGTGCACTGGAACTTAAAGTGTTAACGCTCCAGTTCCAGGCACCTGTCCAGAAGAGAACTACATACTCCAGGGGGCTTTGTGGTCAGAGAGGAGATATAACCCCTGACAAGGTCACGTGATCTGCTCTTCTTTGTCAGGCTCTCCTCCATGCTGCTCAAATGGACTGCACATCTCACATCAGCATTATGGTGAGGCCTATCCACCTTTCAGACACTCTCATTATATTTGATTTATTAGCTTCAATTCTAGTTATATTGTATTATAGTGTGTTATCTTGCATTCCGATACCATATTTAGTAAATTATTTTGTTTCTCCTCAGGTCATTGCTGCTGTTTTTAATGATTTTGGGGTCACGTTTCCCTTTTCCAGAGGTGCGGATTTTGCAAAATCTCTCCGTCCTGCTAGTCATGGAAACGGGCTGAACCAGCCCGTAAACTGTTGACCATAGTAAATAGTAGTATTCCAATATGGAATTGCATAAATGAAAGAAAGTTTCAAAAGAAGCAAACAAATCTGCTAGCTCAAAATGCCTGATTTTTGTTTTAATCATTTTATATTTTTTAAAAATTGAGACTCTCTTTGAATATCTTCACTGCAGGTATATACTCACTAGATTAGCTTCTGCATTGCCATTTAAAACAGTATCAAATGTCACAACAAGTTTTACTTATGTAGCTTCTTGTGCACGTGGGAAACTACCTACATGTACTGCATGTATCTGCCAAGATAGAGAGATCTATAAAGTCATTGCTTTATCTTCCTTTATATCACTCCTTAAAACTTGCTGTGGCTCTGAGGCTTGACCAGTATTCAGCAAGTTACACTATTGGAAAGGTGCAATGGAAACTGTTATTTGGTTTATGGTTATATATATGGTTTCCATGGGGAGAACCTCTTTTTTCCCCTTCCATTCCTCTTTCCTCATTTATTACTTGCAGCACAAGAATATGGTTTTAGATGTATGAGGAATCTGAGAAATCTCTCAAAATACTGTCTCTCAGGCCAAATGCCAGTATTTCAGCAGGAATGCCTACTGCTTTGTATCAATATTGCTATAAAATCCAAATTTCAGCTCAGTTGAATTTATTTCTGTCAGCTGATTTAGTCAAAATATATTGAAAGCAGAAAACGAAACTGAATGGCCCTCAAAAAAGCAGAGTCCAAATTTAAACTGAAAATAGAAACATTTTTCTAATCGTGCAGTTTCCTTTGGAGTGTGTTACTTCAGCGTTTTATTCCTCCAACCTTCTTTGATTTTTGCCACTTCAGAAGGAAATCTGTTTCTCTGGCAATTCTTGAGAAATTATGTTTTCAAATACTCTACTGCAGTGTACTCAAATGGTGTTTAGATATAAGATTGCCTATCATTTGCTGTTATGAATATTGTAGAGAAATGAAATAAAGGGAATTTCTATTCTTATCCTCTTCAGATGCCAGCACTGATATCTAAAACAACCCTTGCTAATTCTTTATTTTATTCTGCTCTTCCAAGTTCACTCTTTTATCCCTGTGCTGTACCCCTACAGCTCTGAAACCATCCAGAATTACCATCCAGAATCATTTCTTATGATCCAGAGTTGCCATCCATAGAATCACAAGAAATGACCTGCAACATCATCTAGTCCAGCTGTCCTCCCATTACCATTGCTACCACAAGCCTCTAAACCAGATCTCGTCCAGATGCCTCTAAACCAGCCCCTCATCCAGATGCCTCTTGAACATTGCCAGGGACAGTGACTCCACCACCTCCCTGGGAGAGGAGGTACCATCCAATACCATACGTGTGATTCTTCACATACCCAGCTCACATTTTCCCTGTTTTTCTAAATCTGTTTTTCTCCTTGCGCTCTGGCAGGACATAGAACTAAGTCCCTGCACGAGTAACTTGGTCCTGTTCATATCAACATCTCCCATGTTCGCTTTTCTTTTCACGTATTTTGTCACAGGAACAACTTCTTCCACACAGATGTGCTAAAACCATAGACAGAGAAAATATACAGTGCCAGTAAGCCTATATATAAAATATGAGTTGTTGAAGAACATTTCTAAAAAAATGTGTAGAAGATTAAGGAAAAAATATTGTCACAATTTGCTGATGCAGAGTAGGACTTCTATGTTATATCACACTTTCTTGCTGTCTTGAGTAAGAAGCAAAAAACGTTTTTCTTCCTGAGGCAGTGAGAGTATGGTACCAAAGACCAGGAAGGGAGAAGAACATTTTATAACACTGTTTCTCTTTTATGGAAGTCATGTATTAAAGTACTCCACAGGACTGAATTTCTCATTTATGGCCTCTGTTCCCCATAGATAAATGAAAAATGGATAATTGTAAATGAGGAAGTCAGGAGACCTGGTGCTGTGAGTACTATTGCTGTGAGTCATGAGTTTGGAGCAGATTTCTTCATGGCAACTCAGTATCTCTTACTCTTTCCATGAGCTTATTCATTTAAATTTCAGTAACAGGCAGCATACTGAGTCAGTCTCTTTCCATATATATTCTTCCTCTGTACAGGAGAAGATGATGTCAGCATACATCTACTCTTTGACTTTGGAGACTCTTTTAACTGATGATAATTAGTAGACTTCCTTTTCAGGCATAAAAAATTGTGAGAGACTGGAGAACATCTCTGACATAGCACCAAGCTTGACTTAGTCATGAAATTATTTCCTTAAATTGCAATTGATCAACAGATCCATTATCATGAACAATTTGCCCCCACTGGCTGCTGAGGCATAATTTGGCAGGTGGTTGAAAATTTGATCACCTGCTAGAAACTTGTTTTTTTTTCTTTTTTTAATAGATTAGTGTATTGCTTTTCAGTCAGGCATATTAAATTAGACTTCAGTGACACGTATCCAGGATCAAGAAGTACTCAGTTCCTAGCCCATGAGAAACATTTTCCTCCTCTACTGGAGAAGGAATGACTGGTCTTCAGTTCTTAGTCTCCGTAAATGTTTTGGGCTGCCTGTAATGTTATACCCAAGCTTGTCTGACATTAAAGTATCATTCTGGATCCAAACCTGCAGATTTCTTGAGTTTGATGGAGGTATCGTTACTCACTCTGCAATACTTATCAACCAAACTTTCTACCTAAAGGTATAGCAAAAGCATCTTTTTCATTCTATTCAGTCGTCGTCTTTTTTTTTTTTTTTTTTTCATTGAAATGTATTTTGTTAACTCCAGAAAAATAATAGCGATAAAAATCATTCCACAAATGGCATACCTTGTTTCTCATACTATTTTCTGTTTTGCAGTTCCCTGGTACTTAGACTCTAGGCAAGAGAGAAAAGCAAACAGAAGAGCCATGGTTTTGCAGCTCTTTTTCTTTGTAGAAAAGTATGTGCAATTTTTTGCTAGTGCAGATCTTGACTGACATTCACTTTTGGCTTACTGGAATATTTGGATTGTCAGAAGCTCCACACAACCAGGCAGCTGGAGGGCAGGCACATTTGAACAACAGTGAACAGTTTGACTATTGTGTCAAACAGTTCATTGACTGCATAACTCAAGAAAGCCAGTGGAATAAATGGCTGAATAGCCATGAAGTCTAAAGATCATGAAAGTGTAAAACTTTTTATAACATATGTGAAATGGAATGGTAAAACTAAATTCTAGAGTTAAAGTAATTTCTAGAGTTTACACATTAGTGTTGAAAATTCTTTTGCCTAATTTAGAACTAAAAAATTTTGGATGTTGTGCATTTGTGTAGTCAAATATAGATTCAGATAAGGGAGGTGGTTAATTTATAGTAAAAAGAAGGAAGAACAGTGATTTTACAGTAAATAGAATGCTACAACCAGCTTGCTCTAGTTTAAATTCTTTAGTCATAAAAAAAACTAGGAAACTGCAGAACAACTCAAATTCCTTAGTATCTGTCTTTCCATGCTTATCATATAGTAAATGGCCAGTGTATCAAAAATTGTCTGCTCTTCTGTTCTTTAAAGAATGTACTTATCAATTTATCAAACTTATTTTAAGCCTCTAAGTCTTTCAAAATGACTAGAAAACTTTAAACTAGAATACTTCAATGTATTACACTACTTTGGATTTGGCTGTTGCCTTCAATTATTATTTCTGTTACAATTTTTATTGTAGAATATAATCTGTTAACATTGTCTGAATACTATTACTGAAAGTTTGACTGTATTTATTTCAGTTTGTTCAGTCATTGGTGAGGTATTTGTTTATGGTGTCATTTGTTAGATTCAGAATGGGAAATGACAGACATTACATGGAAGAGATCTTTTTAAAAGAATGTTAAGAGTTTGCAGTACTGATTTTGAAAGTAATGAAATCAAAAAGTACTCAAAATTTCATGGATGCTCATGTGGAACTAAGAATTCTAAACTGAAATGTCCCAAATCTTAAGCAGCTCAAAATTTCTGGCTTAAACTTATTCTTTCCATGGCTACAGCACTGGTACAATGATAGACTTCTTTAAACTGTGGTATGTCTAGTGAAACTTCTGTTAAGTTTGGATTTTGCCAAGTTTCTAGTTCTTCTGATAGAGGAGTGAAAAAAATGGCATTCCTCCTCCCTGTCCTTTCTTTAGTCTAAGTTCATTCATCTTATATAATCACTTTTATTTTAATTCGTAAGGAAGTGTGATCAGAAATTCAAATATAACTGTGTCTTTTCAAATTAAAAAAAAGCTCTTCCAAAGGCATCATAGGAAAAAAAAATTATCTGTGTACTTCCTAATTGATTGGAATAGAAATGTGTGCCTAATTTTAAATTTTAATATGTGTCATTTTAACTTCTAACCTTTGTTTCTTATTTCATTTTCTCAGCTAGATTAAAGAACCCTTTACCACTTTTTTTTTTTTTTTTTTTTTTCTCTCTGAGATACTTCCCTAGAGTAATCAAGTTGTTCCTTATACTTGTTAAAAGTAACAGCTTGAACTCTTTGAGTCTTTAATTCTAAAGCTTGTTCTTAGGTATTCAAATTTTATTTGTGGGTTTTTTCCAACACGGCCCACAGTCCTTCAGTGTCTATTTTGAGAAGGGAGGTCCAGAACTGTTGAGTTCTTCCTGATAAGCAGAAGAGCTAGATATTGTGCAGGGTCTATGTAAGAGTATGTTTTTAAGTGCAAATATATCTTCGATATTGATCTATATAGACATACGTGAAGGTTATATTATTCTTGGTGGTTCATAGATGAATTAGATTTGGCCAATGTTTTCCAGCGCAATAGTTTGTTTTCAATCTGTTTATTCTATATTTAATGTGTATCCTATGCTCATGGGTGTATATGCATTCAGTACTTAGTAAGGTCTCTTTGTCTTTTCTGGTAGTCAATATCACATCTATTTAAGTAATGTACTAAGCTGTGGTGTACAGTGTCCCATGTCCCCCTGCGCTGCATTTATCTCCTTGCTACTTCAGACTGGAAAGATGACATGATATTAGAGAATGTTAGAGAATATCATGTCCCAAATCTTAACAACAAGAAAGCTAGGAAGAAACAGTTACTTAATTTCTCCAGTACTTAATAAAAACCATTCTTCTAGTTCATTTTTCCACACTGAGTTTACATCATAATTTCAGTAAACTATGTATCTCTGTGTGGATTATTCTGGTAATTACTTTCTATCAGTGGTATTTGCCCATGGTATACTCAGTGGCAGATCTTAGTTTTCAGTTCTTCAATAAAAGTACAGAAGCTTGAACATCGGTGGTAGAAAAAGGGAGTGTTACTGCCCTAAAATCTGGCCATCAGCAGAAAATAAAACATGAAAACTCATGAAGACATGATGTAAATATGTGCTTTACTACACAGGGATCTATTTTTAAATTGTTCCTATAGTTTTATAGTACTTCTAAAATGGTGTATAAATTATGAAAACTATCACTGAACATAATGTATTCACATCATGGATGTGAATCCTTGAACCATAACACTGCATTTACCATATATCTTGTCATATTTAATGTAATATTTTCATCTTGAATTGTGATTAAATGTAGTTTCCAGCCAGATACCTGTTGGATTTTTGGAGGACAAGTTTAGAGACTGAAACACTGTATAAATTTAAGGGTTCTTTGTATAATTATTAAGGGTTTTTGTTTTCTTGCTCTGTGCAGATTTCAGCAATAGTAGGATGTATCTTTTAACAACATTAAAGAACTGTGCAGTGTGCTCCCTGTAGTACTGTGCAGCTCATTAGGAGACACTTACTGAATGTCTCCTTGCGGCAGAGATAACAAATTAAAACACATTAAATACATGGAAATTCATGAAGTACTGTCCGTCTGTGTCCAGTGTGTGACATAAGCTTTGATTTAGGCAGGTATAAAAGCGGAGCTACAGAAATTATGACAGCATGATCAGTTTAGATTATTTGGGATTTGGTACCAGATTGATGGGCTCAAGCATAATTCCTCCGCCTTTTACAAGTCTTACTGCTATCAAGAGTACTCTATGTTCCTGCTAGCTTACTTTCAGTACTACAGTCTGCCTCTTAATTTTTGACATAAAGAGTACAAATAGATTTCCTCCAAATAAATTGCTGTAATGCTGTCAATAAAATACAGAAACCATGCAGGTTTCTGCATGTATGTTGAATACTAATACTTGATGCTAATGTCTGTGGCTGAGCTGTAAGCAGTGTTTCCTTTCACTCGTATGTGTGCTGAAAATACATTTAAAAAGGTATATAAATCTTACGTTGAAATTATGCTGAAATGGAGCATGTGTGAAAGATGCTCAAAAGAAAAGCAGTATTTTCGTCTTTTATTTTATTTCTGAATCACAGAATCACAGAGTCACTCAGGTTGGAAGAGACCTCAGGAGCTCTGCAGCCCCTTCTGCTGAAAGAGATCAGGCATACTTAGACAGGGCTTAACTCAGTTGAGCTTTGGGTAGCCTTGCTCCACTGCTCCACTGCTTGATTGTCCTCACAGAGGAAAAGGTGGTTGTTTTTTTGTTTTTTTTTTAAATCTCCAGTTGGGTTATCTCTTAGCATATGTTACTCAGTTCACATATTTAATGCTGTATTTTTTTTTTTTTTTTTCAGGCAAGAGAAATTGTTAGAAATTGTTTGTCAGAATTCAGAGTTGTGGGATCTCAGTATATAGGACAGTCTTTGCTTTTAAAAAACAGACAAAAGTCTGCCAAGGTGTCTTATTTCCCATTGCAGAAGTTGAAGTAAAACCATTAGTCTTTTGTAAGTCACTTTTACTTCGTTTAAATTTTACCAGGCTTTGGGATGGTTTGTGGATAATTCGGAAACATTGATACCTTCAAGGATTTCCTTGCATGTTTATTTCATGTAGAAAAGCTACAAAGGAATAGATCTGCTGTTCAGATGAATCTCCAGTTATATTGGCAGAGGCATTACCTGTTCATTCTGGAACGGTGATTGCAGAGGTGAGCAGTATTGGTAGCTGAGCTTATGAATTATTACTGAAAGAGTAAATTACAGAAAAAGAACTGGAACATGGAAATAAAATTAGTGATGATAAAGGAGATACAAAGAAAATTAATTACAATAAACAGCTCAGTACATTAAAAATATTTTAAGTGGTAGGCAGTTTGCTTTAATTGGTTGCATGTTTGCAAACTAGGACTATGTATTTTATTCAAAAAGCTCCTGGCTGTTTGCTATGCTATCCTACTGTATATTATTGCAATACATTGCTGCAGCACTTGAAACACAGCAGGTGATATTCTTAAGCCAGTGTAAGAGCAAAATAAGCATGGTTTTCTGCAGAATGCCTGCACAGTGTGTCTGAGCTGCAATTTGCCTATGTAACTTTAAGTTATATAGTGCAAACAAAGCAGTAAGTAGTTTCAGCGTCCATCTGATTCACATACCCACTGCACTAATGACTTTGCCTATTTTGATTTGCATAGTTCTAATTAAATATCTGCTTAAATATAGTTGTGTTCTTCATCATAATCATATGTTGGCTCAATGATTTCTCATGATTTACATCTGCTAATTTCCTAACCAGGTGGTATACACTTTGTTCAGTAAAGTAAGTATTTTCAAATGGCCTGCTTTTCAGTGTTTTCACTTGAGAATTTGTAAATGTCAAAATCAAATAGTATAATACCTACTTTTCTTTGCATCTCCTACTGTACATAATTTATTTAAATAAAAACAAGAAAGTTGAAGAACACTTTCCCTAGTGTGGTATGCTAGTGCGAAAGACTGCTATTACCAGTGTCCCACTCAGTGATAGATTCTGTTTTTCTTGAAAGTTTTTGACCTAGTCTAATTTCAATTAGTACATAACATCTGTTCTTCTGTCTCTGACATACTGCTGCTGCTATGTGTTAGAGGTCATGATCTACAGAGCTCTCAGTATAGCTGAACAACTGAAATAAAACCTCCTGTGTAAACACAGTGACATTTTTTAAATTTGAGGTTCTACCATCATCTATGAATTAAAGCATATTTAATGTATCTTTGTTATCTTCAAATGAAACCACAACATTTGGGCTTTGTCATATTGGGTTTCATAGGCTTTTTCTTGAAAGACCAAAAAACATCAGGTGGCTTTTCTGACTTGAAATCTCCCTCTCCATGCCTTCTGACTTGCATATGGTCCGACTGCCAGATGTTTAAGTAGCTTTGCCAGGTCTGGAGAAGCACTTGTGTTTGAACAGTTTTACCAGACATCTGGACTTAGTACCTAGAACTAAAAATAGTTTAATAAGTTTAATTATATGTAGATTCCTATATACAGCAAATAAAACTTGTTGCAATGGAGAGCACTGTATTAGGATTTATTCCTGACACGGAGCTTACAGTTTTTTACTTTTAATAATTTCAGGTACAGAAAGATGGGAGAAAAGAGTTTAAATAATGGTCGTATACTCTCTGTTAATCTGGACCAAATCCAATTGTTTCTGATTTTTTATCCCAGATAAGAGACCGGAGCTTTTATCTGAACAGAATTTTTGTGGTTTCCTCTTCACTAGTCAGAAAGCAATTATCCCTTTGAATATACTTCTCTCTGAGAAGGAGAGAATTAAAATCCAGTATCAAAAGTATATAGATTTAATTTGATCCCTTTAAGAGAAAAACATCACCAATTTAGTTACATCATTATGTTTAATAAGAGTTCCCTAAAATAGTCATGACTGATTATTTTTAAGTACGGTCACGTCATGTACTGGTCATGTTCATTCCTGTGTTCCTTTCAGTTTATGCAGGTAAAAATGTGCTTGAAGACCATGTGTTTTCCGTTAGATTTCTTCTTTTTCACAAGTAGAAAACTCAACAACCCCCAAAATGATACACAACATGAACAAAAGCTGGAATTTAGCAAGAAACTTAACATATATCAAAGTCAATGCAGAATGACGAAGATTCATGTACAGTGCTTAAAATGTGAGAGCTGCTGTGAAAGCCATGTGTCCTATTTTAGTATGTTGGCCCATGACATCGGAGGAAAATATTGGTGGTATGGTAGTAGAGGTTGAACCTTCTCACCAACTTTCTCTTATATTTTATTGCTGTGTGACAGATGGCAGCAGAGAGGCAGATTGAATTCTTCCAAGGGGAAAAAATTGTACCCACTGACATTCATAGATGCATGCTGAACATTTGTGTAGACCAAACAGGGGATATGAGCACAGACAGGAAGTGCGTTGGTGTTTCAGCAGTGGTGACAGCAACAGTGTGTGATCTCTGAGGCATGCAGGATCTTGTTCATCAGTGGCAAACATGCACAGCTAATGGTGGCAACTGTTGAAAAATAGTTTTTTTCGAGCTGAGAATTTGCTCTCTCAATGAGTGTTATTGTGCTCTTTGTATGTGTTGTAGTTTCTGTGGAAATAAAAAGGAGACAATACTTTTGAAGCACCATATATATATATGTAATGTTATTTCTCAGTTGATAAAAATAAAAGTACCTTTGTGAAAAAATGGATATTGCTGAAGGAACATTTTATACTGAAAAATGATCTGATAATTTAAATGCATTATTTTTATTCCTTGTATTAAATAAACTCATTTCATTTTGAAGTTCTGTATATGGCTTTAGCTGAGTTAACAAGCTGCCTGGTAAGCATGCAGTCGCTTTTATTAGTAATTGTACTTTTATGTTTGCAACAAAGTAAGTGAATTTCTCAGGGTAAAATGGTGATGTAGATTAAGAACATTATGGAATAAGAAGTTGCACCTGAATCAGATCAATGTGCCATTCAATTCAGTATTTTCCAGCTGTGAGAGGGGCTGTGGGAAGTGCTAATTAGGGAAAGCACCAGGTCATCACTATTTCCTTCGTTCTTCTCCAGTATTCCTTCAGTATCTGATCAGCCTTGTGGTAGAAGGTAAGGTCTTGCTTTTGCCTTTTTAATTTCTATTTATGTGTTTGCTGACTGAGGTTTTTGTTGTCTCTCGAATTTACTGGTATTTGTTGTCTGTGTGTCTTTTGGATGTAGCAATAAATTATAGAAAGTGTTATTGTCTGTGTAACATACTTTATTTTTCCTGCTTTAAAATAGCTTTTTGCTAGTTTTATTAAGTTTATTGAGTGGTCCTTACTTCTGATGCTACAGATGGTAGTGAGTAGTAGCTTTTTGCTTGTTTAATTATTGCCTTCAAGTGTTTCTAAAGCTTAAATGCATTTTATTTCTATCGTTATCTGAATTAGTGTTCTCATCATTTGTTATATGGCAGCTCCTGCAATGTCTTATTTTAGTCTGTATTTCTATGGAATCCAGTGTATTTTGTTGTTATCTGGTTCAAATATGTATTTTGTGGAATGCATGGGCTGTTCAAGATGTGGGCTTTCCAAGGCTTTCTAGAGGATCTCTTTATAAATATGCCCCATGCTTTATACTTATTACCTTTTCTGAGGTGCTCAACAGCTAGTTATTTTGCTTACACTCCTGCTTTGTGTTGTGTTAATGGTATCAAGAACCATCAATGATGATTCCAGGAACTGTTTCCTATGTAGCCTCTTCTGGTTCTGCATTTGAGGCAGAGGATTTAGATTACTTCTCTTTTTGCTTTAAGAATATCATCTGCTACTATAAGATTTCAACGTCATCCACCTACTCTGTGGTTGCCCTGTACTTGCCTCCTGCTAGTCATTAGTGAGGATGCTGAATGCAAGTAGGTCTATCTATGAACTATGGTGGGCTGTTCTCCTTGCTTATTTCCATAATCACTGAACAGTGCCGTGAAGTTCTGCTCTTTGCTTTTTGTATCTCAATTGGTGTTAAACTTCTAAAAGAACTTGTTTTTTATTTGATCCAGTGTGATTCAGTTTCTTGAGTAATTTCTAATGTGGAAACTTCTCAAGGAGATCTTAGGCATCCAAATAATTTTTTCTTCGCTTGGTCTTCTTAACCATCTGCTCACTGTTACATGCTGAGATCTCCTGCAGGCTCATGAGTGGGTTTTCTCTTTACAGAAGCCATGCTGACTCTTGACAGGCCATGTGCTCAATTTGAGAGAAATGTCTTAATCCGTTTTTCAGAAGACTTTTTGTTTTGTAAGGGTTGGTAGCTGTAGATAAACTCTGGTAAATGTTAATGTTTACTGTATAGCATGGCTGTGAAACAAGATTTAATATGGCTAAAGGCCCACTCCATGGGAATTCTAGGGAAAAAAAAAAAAAAAAAAATAAGGTCATGGGTTCTACCCTAATTGAATTGCTCAGGTTTTCACTGTAGTGCCTCAAATGAGTTAGCTACTAGGTTCTGTAAAAAGACTGAGCGATTAACTGGAATTTCTGTGTACAAGTAGGTATGAATATCATAATACAAGGACACATGGATTCCTGGCTCTATGTGAGTGTATCTACTGGCTTTTCTTGTTTTACCCTGTGGCTTAAGGCAGTGTTATAAGCACTATATTGTTTTTCTAACACCTCAGGGTTCTTAAGCTCACATGCATGCGTTTCAAATGTGTTAAAAAACTTTCTTGTAATGTAGGAGGACTTCTGCTTTGTCTGATAGAAAAGACAGAACATTGCAGTTGGAGATGTTTTTGGCTGTGTTGCTTTGGTTTGCGAGCAAAATGAAGTTCTAATTTAATGATTACAAAGACTTCTTCACTGTAGCGGGACCTATATGATATGCACGTGCAGTCAGTAATAGTAAGCTTCTTCAAAAGCAAAAAAGCTTAAAATCTCTTCCAGTGTCCTTTTTCCTTGAGAAAAATTTCCTTTGTTACTAAGTGGATTTTAGTTTTTTTTCTTTTTTTTTTTTGATAAATTCAAGTTCTCCATGTGGTCAGTTGTACCACTTTACACTAGTTTTTTGTACTGTCTGGATGGTAGTTCAGAAAAGTATCACTTTATCTGCCCATTATCTAGTAGTTATTATAGTCAAAAAGTCTTTTCTATCTCTTCCTAATGTTGCTTGTTCTTGATTAATTTGAAAGTTTCAGATTCTTCTGCTGTTATCTCGTATTTGAAATCACACATCTCTAAATAAAGGTGTCTGCTTTTATGTGATGCTAATTTTCCCAGCCAAAGCTTTACTGAGTATGAGAAATGTGCATAGATGATAATACACTTAATGATGTTTTGTATCTGTGTTACATACAAAATGCACAGAGGCAGCATTCAACATGCTTTCAAATTCTTTTTAATACTTCAAAATATGCAACCAAGATGTGTTTGTCTATTGTTAAATTAAATATTCTGGCAAAGTAATGGTGAATGTAGTAAAGTGCAAATATTAGATGACTGAACTGATTCTGGAGAGCAGCTAAGGAAAATCTTTTGGATAAAATTATTGTCACTATTAATGTGTACTTAGTAGTTCCTGCAATACTCTTGGTGCTGCCTGTAAAGATAGGAATACTTCTTCATGAGAAATGCAGGTAATAGATGACAGCTGAGGGTGAGATATAATAAAAGCTTAAAATGAAAATCAGCTATTGTCAGCTGCATGTCAAATTTTCATTATAATGAAGGAAATATGTGGAGAAAAATAATTTAATTAAAACAGAAGAAAAAAAATCAGAAACATAAATAGACAGAACGTACAGCTCATTGTTCTAATGGTAGCTTCTCAACTTGCTTGAATAAAAACCCCATTCAAACACATAATTTCCTGTTAAATTTATCACCAAATTCAAGCTAAGCTTATGAAGGTAAATTGAGCTCAAAAGACTGGAGAAAACTTCTAAAGGTAAACAAGAATGTCAGCCAAAGGAGTTTGCACTATTTTGGTATTTCAAAGCAGGTTGCTGAATGCTTGGTTTTTAATCCCTTTCTTGGCACCCTTCATTGAAATTGTACTTCATGCTTATGCAAGTTTTCATAATGTGCATACATTTTAAGGATAAGAGAAGCAAAGCTTGAAATACAGAATCAAAACTGGCCCCAAAAAATTTGAGAGAAAGTAAGGACTCTGATAAAGATACTGGGATAATATGAAATACTGGAGAAGACAATCTTATAAAGGAAATCAGCTGACATAACTTTAAAAACATATAACGAATAGCTGAAAGAGGGAATGCAGGAAGTTTCACATATTTAGAATTTAATGAAGTGTTCTTGATAGCATGAATTAAAAAAAAAAAAGGCTTGTAAAATCCCATTGGAAAAACTAATGGAAACCAGCTTGATTAACACAAGGTATGAAAACTGTCGGAAAGACACTAAATGAAAGATAACAGTAACAGCGTATTGAGCTGGGATGTGAAGGGCAGGAAAGGTGCATTGTGGGGTTTCACAGATTAATTTTATGTCTGATCTAATTTAAGTTTTTCATTAGTAATTAGCAAATGATGTAACCAGCATGTTAATGAGTTCCTTCAGATAAAGATGTGCTTGGAAGCAGTCAAGACACCAGTAAAGTCAGTTTAGAGATCTAGAGGTTAAAAATGGTGCAAATCATTTGACCTGAGAGCCCATAGGTTTGACTGTGTGGTGGGAATGATTATTTAAAAAATAGGTAATTGTGAAATTCCTGTATTAAAAGAACACCCAATGCTAGGCATAACAAAAATACCATGTGTGCAAGTCCTGATAAGTCAGTATCATCACTTAGTTGTGATGATGTAAAGAACTTTTAGTTGTGTGTCTTGATGTACAGACTCTCAACTTGAAGAAAAATATGTTCACGTTAGAGAAGACAAATTGTGAAACAATTGAAAATAGTTGCATTTGTCTAGGATGCAGTCAGAGTCCAAGTTGCATTTTTTCTCTTTTTTAATTCGGCTGTTCCATTCCTTTACTGATTAATTAGGTTGAAATCTGCCTTTGTTCTATAAACTGGAAAGCAATAGGTTGTTTTTGTGAGTGGCTCTCAGAAGGATTGCTGCAACGTATTGCGTATTGTGCTGGATCTGAATAACATGTATCTATGCTGATCAGAATATATAGCCTGAGAATTGTGTTCTGTCTTTCAATAGGTGGAGTGATATTGGGAATGTCAGCCATGTGGTATTATTAGAGGTGTCTTTAATAAAGGACACTTCAAGCTCACGTGAACATCCTTGTTGTTACTAGCTTGCATATCAGAAAGGGAACTGATGGTTTTCTAGATACTTGAAATGCAATCAATGCATTAGGTTACATTTTCCTCAATGTTGCTCTTATCTTGTGTGTGATCTTTTGTTTCTGCGTACAGCATAAAATCTCTCTCCAATGTTCCTTCTGATAGTTGCATAATCATTAACATGCAAATTATGCTGTCACACACAACATTCAGTTTAATCTCTAAATGTATGTGGATGTATATGCCCAGATTGCAAAACGCAGATACCTAAGCTTATAATAAACATCTTAAATCTATTTTTAGACATACACTGACTTACAAGTGTGCTTTGATACATTTCAGTACTGTGAATGTTCCCACAGCTAGAGGAATGTTCCCAAAGCACAGCTAGGAATTAGAAATCTTGACTATCAGTTCACGATAAGATAAATATTTATAAGCCATGTTAATGTGTGGGTTTTTTTTTTTTTTTTTTTTTGCCATTCTAATAGTTTCTTTCATATATAGGTTATCAGGATTGATATTATAAGCCAAATGATTAGTAAATATATTTTCAGACTTGGGAAAAAAAAAGTGTATCTTTTAATCAAGTCCTACTTTAAAATGGTAGTACTAAAGATCAATTTTCTGTTCAGTTAGTTAAGAAACATGTTTGAAGAGGAATTAGCTATAAAAAATGCTAAATCTCATAAATTACACAGGTTGGTATATTTTAAAGTATTTCTCTGGTGAACTTACAATACAAACTTGCATTTTTTTGCTCAGGACATATATATAGTGAAAAACATTTCAGCGCAGGATGTTTTAGGCACCTGGTCACAAGCCAGTCATCTGACCTGTTCCTTGAATAAACTGGAATAGCATCTGATATCCAGAGGAGGGCACTTGTAGTCCTTCAGTCAGTCTGTTCTGACAGAAACACTGTTCTGTCAACTTCTTGTGGCTGGGTAGGGGGAAAGGACTTCAGAGTTTTATCAATTGAGACAGAGTACCATTACTCAATTACGAGTCATACATGACATCAAGTTGAAGGCTTTCTATTAGGTTTCTGCAGTTAATTAGCACATTTGTCACAGAAGCTGCTATTTAAAAAAAAAAAAAAAAAAAAAAGAGGAACAGCTTTCAAATGGTCTCAGAACTGCAGCTGGTGCCTGCAGAAAGCCATCCATGAACATAGAGAGCCAAAAGCATTCTCAAAATTGAGTTCAACTTATTAGTCTTCATAAATACTTAAACAATTACTTATTCCTTTCTGCTTTTCTTTGTCAAGATGGTTTCTTTCCCTTTGTATGTTAGGGAAAAATAATTGAGAAGATCATGGAATGTTGTCTAAGTCTTGCAGTCTTTCAGATTCTATGGAGATTAATTCAATATAGAAAATGGATGTATTTCACTTTGGCATTTAAAGTCTCCAACTAATTATGCCTGCAAAACCAAATAAGTTGTTCAAATCTGTTAGATGTTACTTGTTTTGGTCGATGAACAACATGCCATAGTTGTGATGCTATGTGAATACAGAACTCAAATTTGCTATGAAGAATCTGTAGTTAATATAGAAAGACCAGACCAAAACCCTCTAAGAACTGTTTTATCTAATAGATTAAATGTACTAAGATCATAATAAGGTCCTTGAGAAGATATTAACGTGTGTAATTTTAAAGAAATGAAACTTCAAAGGTATCTCCTGAAATAAGCAGGTTTAGTAGTAGAACCAATGTTTTTAGAATGCCCACGTTGCAAAAACAAGTCTTGTATTCAGTAGACAAAATTGTTCTTGCAAGTTGTTTCCAGTTATATCATCTTTTATCAAGAAAGTTCTGTGAAAACTCAAAGCTGAGCTGACTGAGATCTGGTATCATTTTAGGGGGGAAAAAAACCCTAAATTTTATGAATTAATATTGCTGAATGGATGAATTTATCATCTGTTATCATCTACATTCTTGACAATTCTTTCCTCAGTTGTTGCGATGATGTGATTATTGTGATTTATAAGGAAAAGATTAGCTTTCAGGAAGACTGCTACACTAGCTAATATGGTTTGAAGAAAATGAAGAAAACTTCGGATAAAGTCTTTGACCTGAAAATTTTCTTGTGTATATTGAACAATATTGAGAGATAATAAAAAGTCTCTTTTCTCTAAGCAAGACAAGATTTACAGAGTTTTCCTCCAAGACTTCAATGTATCAAGCTAATTGGTTAACACTAAATGCAATTTGTACAGTAGGATCATCAAATTCATTCCAGTTATCCATCTATACTTTATTTCTCAGTAGTGCCCTCTTGAGTTCTCATTAAGTGAAATTTGATGAGCTGCAATGATATCAGGGTCACCTTCCCTGATTCACAAAGAACCTACTGAGCTACAATATTCCACGAAGGATTACAGAACTAATCTTCTAATTTCTCTCTCTCTCTCTCTCCAAAGGCTGTCTTGCTTATCTGTTCAGGCTGGCATGACAAAAGAAAATAACAACTTATGTTAACATATCCTTACGGGATCTATGGCTGAGATGATCCTGTATTTAGGTTGTCATATTTAACACTAAATGAAAAATAAGTAATAAAAAGTAAATAGTTGTATGAATTTTCAGACAATAAGAGAGCTGGAAAACATCTAACTGAAGTAAATGTCTACTCTATTTGAGAGCGGAGCAGTACCATATTGAATTCAAATTCTGTATGAGAAAGGAGTACAGACTGAAGTTTCAAAAAAGGCTGTATGGAAAAATGGTTCATTTTTTTTCTATGAGAAAAAAGTGATAAGGATTTGTTTTTTCTCTGCATATTATTAGTGAATTCTGTGAAAACCTATGAAGCCCCACATCTGTATCTTTTACTTAAAAAAAAAAAAAAAATTGTCAAAAAAAACCCCAATCCATGTTATTTTGAAGGTCTCAAGCAAATGTACATTGTTATGAATTTTCTTTTAAGTCCAACAGGACTGTAATTGATTAGTGTCTGTGTTTGAACTTCTGATAGAACAGAGTGTTTAGAATATTGATTATGTATTCTTGGTGGACTACTAGACTACAAATAAATTGTTGTAAATGCATCCTCATTTTTCATTTGTGAATAGTTGTTGTCCATCCAACGGCAGAAGAGTAGCCAACACTAAATGCAGAAGAAAGACCTAATAGCCCAGCCTAATGGAAAGCACAGATCTAATCAAAACATCATGTAGTTTTCTCAGTATTCTTATATGTTGACTAGTGGCAGTCTCATAACTGAAGCTATAGAATGAGTCTACCCTTGGTCTATAATGTATATAATGAATGGAGCTGATACAAATTGATGTGTCCCGTAGCTGTATTGTTCAGTGTGTTAAAACTATCTTCTGGAAAACTAAAATTGCAGAGGATATGAGCACTGGGTGTACCTACAGATAGCAAAATTAAGTATTTAATGAACTTTTGAGACTCTGGATAAACATTTTTAAAAGATTAAATGTGGAGAGCAACAGAAAAATGTTTGCAGAAAGGCTAGGCATTCTGTCAAAATGGGGTGTAATGGTAGAGAATTCAGAAGATTACCTTGGGCTATAGAAACTTGATATAAAGGCAGGTAGGATTACATTAATTAAAAGTTCTATTTTAAGTATCCAAATAAGGAATAGTGAGGAGAAGGGAGAAGCGTACCTTGTGAAAAGGGAGCATTCCTTATGATTATTGGATAGAGGCTGGCTTCTTTAAATCCTGATTTCTATCATCAAAAATATGCCCAAATACTATTGCCTATATGATTGTCAAGTGCTCAAATATATAATTTCTCACATTTGGACTAATGACTTGCCTAATTCCCTAAAATTACTTCTGATCCTCATCTGAACTAAGAGGTTTTAATTTTACCATATTTTGCTGGAAGGGATAGGAAAACAAGTATTCTTATAGTCTGAGTAATTATCTATAAAGCATTCAAAAACCTTGCCACCATGTGCAAAAGAAAACAACAAATTGCTGGGCTACAGAATAGAATATTTATGTTGTGGTTTTAAAAATGTTATACAACTCATTCTATTAAGACAACATTTTCTTTACTAATGTAAATATTATCCTCTTGGTGCCCACAGATGTTTGTTTGTTTCTGCTTTCTTTAGTACCACTTTGGCATATTGATTTGATGGATTTGATCAACTTCTTTAGTAACTAAACTGATGTACCTAAGGAAGTCTCTTTGGTTTAATCTTTTTGGGAGTCTCACTATTCACTGCCACCTCAAATAAATTTGTTCTTCCATCACATGGGCACCCCAGGCAGTGACTGTATTTTCTTTTTCCACCAGTTCATTCTTGTAGCACAGTGGTGGTTGTCTAGTTTGACCTCACACTTTCCACTAGCTTTGTTCCCTGTACTTGTCTCTCAAACATAGAATATGTTGTGATTTTATTTTGAATCTTAATTACTGTGTATGTCTTTCCTTCCCCATGTTTCTTTATTTCCAGTGTTTCTTGCTCTACTTATACAAATTTCATTCTTTGCCTTACAATCTGGTTTTATTTCTAATTCTACCAAGAATATAATAGTAAATTACGGCTGAGTAATCAGCCTAATTTACTTTCTTTAGTGTCAATGCTTCTTGTCTGTTGGTTCTGATAATAATGAAGTAATTATTTCTGAGCATCAAGTCACTCCTATTTTGCTTCTCTGCTCACTCCTCAAATTATTTTGTCTTTCTACTCTTAAAGTGGTTTGGAGAAACTTCTGTAAAATTAGTGAAAACAGAATGAATCATAGCAGTGTAGAATATTTTAGGCTGCAAGGGGTCTCTGAAGCTTGCCTTTCCCCACAGCATGTTCAGAACAGGTCCAGTCTATCAGTTTGTTCAGCTGACTTTTGGCACAAATTGCACAACCTTCTTGGGCTGTTGTCTGTCTCATTGTTTGATTACCTTGCGGTGGGTTTGTGTTTCCTAATTAAACTCTTTTTTTTTTTTTTTTTAACTAACACTGATATTTTACTTCTCACCTTAACTGTATTTGCCTCTGGGAGGAGCCTATCTAGACAAGAAACTGCAGAGACCAGTGAGATATTGACAGCCTCCTCTGCAACTTCTGCAAAGCTCCTTCTAGACAGCTGACTCTCAGCTTGTAATAATACTTGATGTGCTCTATTCCAGGGTACAGTCTTGCTGTCATGTGTTTGTCAGTTTTTGATGTCATTACTGAAAGTTTACTCTTTCTCTTTCCCAGGAGGCTTCCACGTTTTCCAGCTTTATTGCTAGAAAGGAACTATCCTTGAACTGAAGTTTATCGTTCTTGGAAACAAGTGTATTTATTCTGAAGATGACTCTTCTTAGCTTTGCATTTATCCATTTTAGAAATGAAGCTTGCATTTTTTAACTAAGACCACAGATACAAAACAAAAGGGGAATAAACAACATATAACTGTCTTAATTATATTCCCTGACTGGTGGTTATATAATATTTTGAAACTGATGCATTTTCAGATGTTGAAGCAAAAATTGTCTGACTTCCATACTCATATTACGGACAATCCTTGTTGAAGTCAATATTGATTAAGGCTGTCAAATACCTTTCAGTAAGAATAAAATCAGAGAACCCAGAAGAATATAGGAGTCTACTCTGTGATTGAATATGACAGCATTTTATTATTGCTGATAAAACTATCTGCAAATTAACCAATCGTAACTGAAATAGCATATGCAATCTACAACTGCAAACTTTTGAAGTGGGAGATAGTCCCTCCAAGAGTTCTTACAACTAGTACTGTGCAGCTTCCAGTTTGTAACTGAATGATAGATGAGTAGATAACTACTATTATACTACTGCATTATCATTCATGTATGAATAAAATTCTTTGTCTTACATATATTTGTTAAAATCCAGCCTTTGGAACTGAAAACTGAGCTCTCACATTTTTCACAGGACTGTATGTAGGTAAATAGTCTAAAAATGTTGAAGGAAATAATACCAGATAATCTGCTCAAACAACTTAAGTACACCAGAATATCCTTATATCTCCTTCCTTCAATCTGAAACTGTAGTAGTTTGACACTTTTTTTTTTTAAATCTTAAAGGGAGATAAGGCTAAAAAATTCATCTGGAGAAATTGTCTTATTTCAAATGCCTCTTAATCCTACTTAGTCTTTTTCTGTGAACAGATTTTTTTTTTTTTTTTTTTTTTTCCAAAGACTCCAAGTGATTAATCCTACCTGTCCTAAGAATAGAGCTTCCTTTTGGATAGCTGCTGAAAACTTGATAGAGTAGACAAGCTTTGGAAGCAATTTGTGAAAATGGAGTGGTTCTCCCCTTCTATTTTTCTCCATTAATAACAAGTTGCAGACTTCAGCCTGAATAGATAATGTCTGTGTTTTGATACTCTGTGTTTCTGTTTGTAATCTGGCAGAATATTCAGAGCAATCCACTGCCTCTCTGCCACCTGCTTCTTGCCAAAGAGCAGCTGGTCTGTCTACTGAATAAGAAGGACTTTTCCTCAGTCTGTTGCTTTATAGTGATATCTGGAGTTCAGGAGCAAACTTACCCAATACTGTGATCTTTCAGATCTAATTTAGATTTGTGTGTATGTATGTGTGTGCATACATGTCTATGTATACGTATGCGCCACTTAATAGTATTTATGAAGGCTTTAAAAAAAAAAAAAAAACAAACCAACCACACACCACTTGTGATTACCTAGGTTCATCTGGGCTTTCTTTTTGTTGCAACCTTATTACACTGTAAGTAGTGCAAGCTGCTAGCAAGTCTTTTGATTACCAAGGTGGAAAATATTGTCACTGAAAAGAATCATGTAGTAGTACAGCAATTTCAAATCATACTTAACAGCAGTTTTGTCTTAATACTTCTAAGAATCTTCAGAAAATTTTCAGCTTGAATGCTAGATGAAAGGATGTATCCAGTTCTCCTAGGGACGATCTGATGCCATTTCCCCCCCAAAACCCTTGAAGGCTACCATGTTACCCTTCTTTCCTATCTCTGACTGTCATTTCTCTGTTTTGTTTTGCCTTTTCTTCTAAGACTTAAGAAATATATCTTCCTTTTTATGAATGCTCTTGATTTATATGTTTGTGTTGCAGTTGATGTGGTAACTTTGTTTTCCCTAGTTATTTCTTATCTTGAGATTCTTTTTGTATGTATGAACATCCTTTGCCTATAGGATATTTCCTAATGTTGTCTCTTGCCATGGGTCCCAAAAGTCCACTGAACAGGTACGAAGGTAGCATCCCAATAAGTACTTAAACTGAATTTGGTATTGTCCAGGAGAAGTAGCAATGCTTATTAAATCATCTTGAGCAGGACCTTGAGTTTTGGAGATCTTTGAAATTTCTTTGACTGTCTTGTCCCCTTTGATCTGCCGGATCTGTTGGTATCTCATATTAGCAAGCAATTGAGTAAAATCTGCCAGGTGATAAGTGCTTTTAGTGTGTTTACAGTAATGTTCGTATCAATAAATATGTCAGTATATTTTGATATGGGCTAAGCTTTATTGTGTATTTCCTGTTGTGAGCTTCTCTGTTCCTACTCCTTTGGAGAGTGTGACAATGGAAATAACATCATGTGTTATATTAGTATCAAAGCTCAAAAATCTCACTGTCAGTAAGGACATTTTGGTTTTAGTACGACGTCTCATTTTCTATATACAATAGGTAGGCACAAAATATTTAGTATTTTTAACCTGTTTGTGTCAAACATGTCTTAGCTAATGTATTAACAATGACATGAGGAAATGTAAATGTTTCAGGGGGGAAACCTGTCAACCAGCCATTAAAATAACAGCTGCTTTTGGAAAATGGCCTTTTAAAATAGTAATGAAACTTTTTTTTTCTGTGAACTTCTATGGCAAATAAAGGTGAAGGCAGCTTTGACAAGGTTAGGAACCAGAATCTTGTACTTCTCAAATCTGGAACAATCACTGCAACAAGTAACTGGCTGTGTGGCTTATCACTGCAGAACAAAGCAGTAAAAAATAATTAATTGTTCTATCCTCATTCTTGTTGAAGAAACAGCACTAGAGAAGAGGATCCCAAAAGAATATTCCTATAGATGTGTGCCACATCTGTCATAAATTTGAAAGTGTTTTTGTGCCTTACCTAGTTATTTGTATTATGTTTCAATAATTTTAGAATTTAACTCTTTTCAGTTCATTTGCTGAGAGTTGCATTAAAATCTCACTAATTTCATTCATCATAGTCAATTCATGTAGGATTATCTTTTCTATTTTTTCCCTAGTTTCTTTAAGTATCTTGGATATCACTGATGAACAGACGTTTCTGGACAAGCAAAGCTGAACTTACTTTAATCTGTTACAGATATACATCACCATGACAGGCATATGTTCATCCATATACATTTTTCTCTTGAAAAAATTGTCTGTTGATCCGTATTTGCTAACTTAAATGTATATCTTCAGTCTTAATTCACTCTCCTAGGCTTATAAATCAAAACCTTTGGAACAATCGATATTGCTGTTTAGAATACATGAAGTAAAACCTACAGGTATATTAGGCATGTCAAGCTTGACATTACACCTACATACATCTGATGTGAAAATTCTAGCCCAAAGTTCTTGAAACTTTGCATGTTAAATTCCTTGATAACGTACAGAGGCAAATTTTCTACTTTTAGTATAAATTTTCTTAAATGTAACAGAGATGACAACAATGACATCTCTATATTCTGTATTGTTCCTGATTTCCTTGTCTGCATGTAATTTGGTGGGATGGCTTAAATAGGAAATGAAAGAGAGGAGCTGCTGTGGAGGTGTGGATGATTACTGAACTGAGTAAGAAGATAAGAATTGGCAGTGGGGAAAAAAATGAGTAAGCTTAAATGAAGAGTGAGGGGGGAAAAAGGGATTTTCCAGTTAGGCTGGATTGGAAAATGTCTGGCAGGCTCAAAAGGAGACGCTTTACAAGTGACAGATATTTGAGAAGAAAGTTGAACTAGGATTACAAGTTAATACTGAGCTACTTTTTTAAGTATGTAAATATTCTAACAGGAAAGTAAATTACATTTTCTCTACTTGAAAACTTCAAAAAAATTACTTTTTTTCTTTTTTTCAAAAATCATTTGTCACTTCAGACCTGTTGCTACCAGTATTTAAATAAATGAATTAAAGCCACTGCTTTTTCCCAAGTCATTCTCAACTCTGGGTGTAGGAAAAATCCCTTTCTGGTTTTAACAAAGGAAACAAATCAAAAGAGGAATAATGTGTCTCAAAAAGATGCATAAGGATATTATTTGTTCCTCCTTAATTTGTTGGTGGCATGCTTCCTAGTTGAACAAAAGCACGTAATGGAAAATGACTACTTCATGTTATAAAATTGCAAGTGTACTTGATATTAGAGATTTAACATTAGGAATTATGACTTTATTTTGAGCTATGCTTGCGACAAAATTGAAATGTAGTTATATATAAAATGTGCTTAATGTGGATTTCAGGTCTAAATCAACCTAGAACTCTTCTACTTTTTCCTTCAGATGTAACTTCAGAGATCTGAGACAGAAAAGCCTGATGGTAATAATTAGGAGGAAGATGCTGATGAGAGAAATGGGTTGAAAACCAGAAGGGAAAATATGATAGAATGGAGATTATGTAGGTGGGGCTGGAGACAAAGGTGAAGTTGAAAGGAGAAATCCTGGAAGTCTTGGTTAAAGATGTTAGGGCATAGAAGGAGTTGTGAGGAGATCTTGAATTGATCCTGTTGAAAACAAGACTGAAATGAGGCAGGCTGAAATAGTATGTATTAGGTGGAAGAACAAAAGTATGAGGTCTGGGGACACTGATCCTGACTACTCTGCAGAGCTTGAAAGGTACAACTTTCTTGCTGTTTGCCGTCAATCTTTGAAACCTTAGTACAAATGCTATTTGCTTCACGTCCTTTGCTAGCTCACAGAGATAACTTGCAGTTACTAGAGAATCCTCCATGTACTTGCACAGCAGAAATTTCTGAAATTGATTTTTAAAATTTTAATTCTGGAACTGAACTTTGCTCACATCTCAAAATTGCTATAGAATGCTGTATGTTTTCACTTTTTAAATAGCCAACAAGGCTGGGTTTGTACTGATAACATCGACTTATGGCATCTTTTAGATTTTGAATGGCTGGTTTTGCAAACTTACTATTTATCAAAGTTTGTCTTAGCATATGTCAATATGGAAAAAAAAATCACAATTGTCCAAATATGTCCAGATTTTTCTGCTCAGTGGAAGTTTAATCATTTGTGTTCTGATGCTGCTCCAAACATCAAATGCTTCTAAAAAACAAGTTCAAAGTTCCTTAGGCTTTATCTCTGTCCTGTAACTCGCTTCAGCATATGAGTTCACTCTTTACTGTAGGCTTTTAGCAGTGTGTCAAAACATATCTGATTTTTAATCTAATTGCTCGGTAAACAAAACTGCTTTAAAATGCTGCCGTGGCATTTGAGAGAGTTTCTCATCAGGAATAGAGATGATGCTACTCAGTGATTCAGTTGTCACTTTCCTTGCTAAGGGGGAAGAGCAGCTTGCAAGCGCTATGGCTGTTGGTCATTAATACATCAAGGTTGAATGCCCTCTCTTAGGACCACGCTTCAGTTGGTGGCTGGGGAGTGATATTACTGGAGAACAGGAAGACAGTGGAAATGGCAACTGAAGCATATTTGGCGTGTGTTACAGTGCTGGAGATGTGAGGCTTTCCTGCCCTGCTGAAGTCAGTAGGGATTTGCCACTATATCCCTATGCAGGGACTCTGGCACAGTAGGAACAGTTCTGAGCATGGACCTGAACAGCATGGCTCCACATTAGACATTAAGCACACTAACTATCTGAAAACGAAACAAAGCCACTTCATAGTTTTTTAGAGGATCCCCACCTGTTATAGTGTATTAATTTTGCAACCATTGAAACTTTTCAGCCATCAGTAGAGGAAAACATTGATTCTTCTGTTCTCCAGGGACCTCTCTATGACAGCAATTAAAGACTTTCTATTAACCACATGCTAAGTGTATCTGCTTTTCTCTCTAACTGATAGTAGTGATGGATATTAACCAGCATGTTACCTTCCAGACATGCAAAAATCTTAATTTCTGTGTTTCCAGGTTAAGCTTTCTGGAATTCTAATTTAAACACTTTTTGTTTTATTATGTATTTGTTTCAATGAAAATGAAAGCCAAATACAGAATTAATCACAAATTATCTGTCCCTCTCTGGAGGGAAATAAAGTGAAACTTGGTTCTTGCTTTCTCAAGAGCCCTTAGGCTGCGAATCTAACCTACTCCAAAGTCATAAAAGCTTATTCTTGGTTTTCAGTTTTCTTTCAGAAATTGTGTGGCTTTATTTGTGCACAAAATGCATTTATATATTGCATATTCCATCTTGCACGTATATACAGAGAAAACGTTTTAATATAGACTAAAAAGTTGTATGTACATTGATTGAATTTCATCCTTGCACCATCTTCCATTGTCCTAAACTATAAGAGATTTTTTTCAGCTTTTAATTACTAGGATATAGCTTGTGAAGTGAATTAGGAGAGATCCACTTGACAGCAAAAGAAGTTGCGTACTCTGATTCCACTTAGAACAGTCTGAGACTACCAGTTCCTATTTCCACATCCATATTTCTAATCCCAGAGGCAAGAAGTTCAGTCTGCTCTGGTGACTGGAAAGAAGTCCTTTTTCTATGTCCTGTGAGTAGAAAAGAAGTGTAGTTCATCTTTCTGGTGGGCCCTTCCATTATGAGATAGAGGTGGTATCTTTTCAAAGTGCTTTAGCAGTTATGAGGTCACTGGTTTTGTGGAGGTCGTGCCCATTTCTTTGTACTGTAGCTGGTAGAAGTAGAAAAGGAAAAAAAAAAAAAAAATACAGAGGCTGTGAAGCTTTTATCAACTTCAATAGCTTTTTATGTGGCTCCCCCCTGTTTTCTAGTCCTCAGTGTGTGTGTTTGCATTATTTTTGCTGAAGAAAGAAAGATAGGTAGCCACAAAGATAACAGGCTTTATTTCCTACAGTTACTACTTAAGATGAATGGCCTTCTTGCTGTTTTAAGGTAACATCAGTCAGGTAAAGAGGAAAACTTCATTACGATCCTCTTTGAAAAGAGCTGTTAATTTAGTCTGCTTGAATACATTCATTCTTCATGCTTTCTAAACTATATTGGTAATTCAGGCATTATCTGAACAAGCTAAAGACCTGAAAATATTTCTGCCAATGTCTGTCTGCAATGTCTTCATATTTTGACATACTTGTGTGCAGGCTTCTACATGCAGGATGAATAAATATGACAGTTTCTGCTTCTTAAAAAAATAAATTCCATCAGCTTTGTATAATTGCATTTTTCACAGCTCTGTCAACTGGGGAAAGTCTTTGACAAATGAATAATACTCAGATTGAACTCAAGATCCAGTACACTACCAAAACTGACAACTGCTATCTGAATACAGGAAAACAAATTAAGCAAAAAGGTATTGTAGCACTTTAATGCAGTAATTAGCGTAATAAGTGTGCCGAGAAACATGTTCCTTGGCTTTGCAGTGATCAGCCTGACAGCAACTGGAGCAACTGTAAATTTTCAGCTTATTCTAATTCTACTATTGTTGTTGCTGAAAGTCAAACACAAGTTTCATGTTGTCACGTTCCCTCTGTGCATCAGGAAAAAAATATATAATTTCAGTCTATTTATAGATGGTAGGAACTGGAAAAGCTCCCATCCAATGTGTGTACTGGAAAAAGTGAGATTTTTTGAGAAGCCAGCATTATACATTCCAGAAGAGAAGTGTCTAATTAGCATTTCTGTATGACTTCGGGAACACACTCCTTTCTTGCAGAATAGGCCCTCCCTGGAGGTTGAAGTTGCAAATCTGTTTTTTTATGGGACAAATACTGTTGTTGCTGACGTCTGGAGCAAGACTTCAGTAGTGTAAGGTATATTTTCTTGCTTTCCTGTTTGGCTCTATGTTTTATTCTGAGAGGCATAATTTTAATTTTAACTTATTTGGGTGTACTGTTCCGTGCTGTTGCACAACATTTATCAGTCTTTCTTGCTTTGAGTGACTGTTGCTAGTAATTCTGACCAAAGAGACGTGAAATAAATGTTATTGAGATGGCTACTGCTCAAAGCCCACCTGTGAGAAGGACTAAGGAGAGGCAGCATTGGATTACCCAGTTAATATGAAAATAGTAGAATCACAGAAAGCATAATGACTGCCTAAGAAAATATTATTACAGTGGACAGGTATTTCAAAAATCCCAGAGGTCTTGAGAAGTGCTTGATAGTGCTTCTACTGCCTGTCTTTCTCAGAGGTGTATGATGATGTGCGCAACTTCCCTCTGTGTTAGTAGCCAATGCTAGCATAAATGTAGATTGTGTTTTTTTTTTTTTTTTAAAGCAAAGGCACCACAAATATTAAAGCCTGATTTTCTATAGGTGAGAGATCAACTATGCAATGACTTCAAGAGAGTCTGTGATTTTCTTCATACTAGATCTTGGACAATTGGGGAAAAAATATATATATAAATTCTTAGCTTCTTAGCCTCTTGGTTACTTATTTTCAATATCTTGATTGTGTTGAGACTCAGGTCTTCCATTCAACTGACCATGGTAGTGTGGGGCTTCATTCTCAAGTAGCGAAGCTAACCAGCACGGGGAAAGAAATGACTGGATTTCTTTAATGATAGAAGTAAAACATGTATGTGTCTGCACGCTTGCGTATCTGAGTGCTGACATACAGTGTATATTTTGTAACTCAAATTATTTCATTAAATTTGTAATAAAATAGATTATGGTTCAGTGATATCTGGAAACAGGAATATGCATAATTTTATGAGGAAGGTGGGCTAGTATGTTTGGTCACAAAAAATGCAGTGTCAATCTATTTTCTTTAAAAGGAAGTAATATTACATAGGATTTTGTGCTTCTGCTATAATGATAATCTTTTTCTTGAGAGTTCTATCAAATATCTGGAAAATGTGACATGAACGTATGTATTTATTATGTGACAGCCAGCAATTTGCAAGCCATTTCTAAAAGACATTTTACGTGTTAAAACTCTAACTTGTAATTTCATTTTCTTCGCAACAGGTACTGTAACAAAGAAGCTCCAAGCAGGTCTATTTGAAGTGTTTATTTTTCTCCTTCTGTATAATTCATTTAAATATATATAATTATATATAATCTTCTATTTAATTTCACCTAGACAATCTGTTGGAGTTGCTTTATTATTAGCTCAGAAACATCTATAGATGAAAAATTGAGGTTGATTATTTTATAAACTTCTTAAGGTTTCAAATAACTTATTTTCACAAAGAGAATTGTGAATGTTTTCTGTGCTTATTTTCTTTGAAATGACTCATTATTCCTTAATTTCAAAGGGAAACTGTAAAAGTAAAATACTTATTGCTTTCACTTACACCTTATAGTAAGTACAATGAAATACCATAATTAAGAACACATTATAAAAGGGAGTTATCTTGTGATAATGATAAACTGCACTTACAAAGAAATATGAATGTAAGTGTGATTCTTTCAAGTGCTTATAGGGTATGAGAATCTCATTTTGTATGAAACGATACATGATCCATTTCTCTAAGTAAATGTTTATACCAAGTATAATATAATGGATACTGAGAAAATATTATTAGTCTACATATGTTTTAAAAACTTGGGAACGGAATTGCGGTGGCTGGCTTACAGACTGCTACAAATTACTAAATTAGGAAATGGTAAAGACATTGTACTTCTCACTTTGTTTCCCGTCTAGCAGCTTTTTTTCATCCATCTGCTTTTTATTCTATGTTGTATTTGGTACTGTTTGAAGACTGTTACTGTGATATATGTAGGAGGGATTCTTAAATTTTTTGAAAACTTGTAGGCAGTAAAAGCACTGCAGTAATTAAAAAAGAAACAAAACTTTGAAAAAAATGCTAGTAGGCAGTCTCATCAGAGCTATTATTCATTTAACAAGGTGAAAGCTTCTGTTCAAAGTACGAAAGTGGATAAAGGGTCTGCTCATCCCTTTCCTTCAATATTATGCTAATTGGAGTGATACACTTCTGCATTTGTTACCTTCTGTACCTACTCTTTGAGGTCTATGAAAGGTTTTGCTGGAGGAAAATGTTTCAGTTTAACTGTGTAGTGAATAAAATCAGTGGTGCCTTGCTCCAATTATTGGAGGAGGTGGTTTGACATATATGTATACCTGAAGGAAGACTAAGACAGCAAAAGAGGCCAAATGCAGTCAACTGATCTTATTACAAGTTCTAAACAGCTAGGGAATGCGAGGAAGATGGGGATAGTAAAAGGAGTAATCCTAGCAAATGATTTGTTAAGTAGGGATAGTCACTACCAATGTTTTGTTGGTCTGTAGGGCTGCAGCACATTGGTCAGAGATGCCTTGTTGAGCTGCACAGCTGCAGTTTTGTGGAGGGGTACTCATTCTACCTCAGAACTGGATTTTTATCCTCTTCATAATATCATTTTGGTTGCTCGTGCAGCAGCTGGTTGTAAGGGGCACTTCTGTTTGGTTTGTCACGGTTTAGCTGTCAGGAGCATGTGACATCAGGTAGGGCCAGCAAGAAATACCTTAGAAGACTGAGAATTAAAGAGAGAGAAGCACAAAAATCAAAGGAAAGAAGGAATAGAATGAAAACAGATGTTAGTAGGAAAGGAGAGAAAAAGCGAAGAGTGCAGGAAGCAATAATAAAGTCAGTAAAAAAAATGATATTTGATATTATATATTTTATATGCATTCCACTTTGAAATCTTCTTTCATAACATTAATTATAGCTTCAATTCATTATAGCTCCTCACGTTATGTCATACAAAATACTGTATAAAAAGATGTTGTACAATCAATAAATGTACAGAGGTGTAAAATCAATTGGTGTACAGAGGTTAGGCTAAGTAGGACTATTGCAGTGGAAAGATAATAAATGAAAAATACTTACTGATGTTGTAGGCTTGCAATAAACTCCTCAAGGAGCGATCTCCAGGAAGAGAACCTTCCTCAGTGGTAGTCAGCACTTAAATGGGATCTAGGAGAGGTGGAGCCTGTCTCCATCCCTTCCAGTAGCACAGATGAATTACCTTAATTACCTTCACCTGTGCTCCTGTGGCTGACTCATTGCTTGTCTCTGGTGGTCAATCAAAAGTTCAGGCTGTGATTCAGCAGTTCCCATTCAGATGTCAAGCAATAAACAGAAAACATAGTTATGCAATACTCACATAACATTCACGTGAAAATCTTGTGCTTAACAGGTAACAATCACTCATTTTCTCTTGGGATCATCACACCTTTGTTTGTAGGTGATTTATAGTGGCCATGGTGTTCCCATTAACTCTTAAAATCTTTTCCAACATCATGAATTTTGGCATGATGTAAAACTTATAACCATGCTGGAAGAACACAGACTTGATGGCTCTCTCTGACTGTAGTCCCTACCACGGGCCAGCTGTACTTCAGAGAGATACAAAGTTGAAGGTTTTTTTGCTGATGCAGAAATTATACAAATGTATTTTTGATGGCTAAATTTATGGAGATCAGAACTCATAACAGAGTGAGATTTCAAGAATTTGGTAATAGTGCAAAACTTATCAGTTATCAAGGAGATATGACTGTCAAGTTCTTCAGCATATTGTCATCTGAGCTCAGTTATGAAGATTTCTCCAAGGTGTGTTTACAAGTGGGGAAAAATAGCACTATATTTGAGCAATGTGTAGACTTCCAGATAAGTATTTAAAGGGCAAAAAGAAATGAGTGCATCAAAGTCAGTCAAATTTGAACGAAACTACTGTAAATTTGGAGCAGTCACTTTGCTTTTTTCCCCCAAAAAGCAAATTCACACACTTCTGAAGGTTGTATAATGCAATAAATGTATAAGAATATTTTTTCACCTGATTTTTCTGCAAATCTGAGTCTTAGGGTGGAAGTTTGTCAGGGTTATGATCGTAGGATGCAAACTGTTGAATTGACCCCCTCCTTAATGCAGTGTCCTGAGACTGGCCATCCAATAAGCAGGCAGAGTGAAATATGGAGAGAGCTCTACCAGGAGCGTTTAAGCTGGGGATCTCCTCACTACGTAGGGAAGAAGTGATTAGATTCATATCTGAACAAGGAATTGAGCATGCTATTATAGGATACAGAAATCTTGTTATCTTATAAGATTATGCCATTCTACTTCATTATGAAATTAGAAAGGCTAGAGTGTTTCTTCAAATGGATTATATAAAGCCTAGTACCCCACAAAAAGACAGATTTGATCTCATTTCAGAATTAACACAAGGATACTTAGGAGATAAGGGGAAGTGCTAAGAAGCTTAATCCCAAATATTTAACTCAAGATTTCAGTAGTGTTTTTTTTTTTTTAATGTCCATTACATATCTCAAGATAATAGGTTTAATAGTTAAAAATACAACTTTTTGTATGATACAGTGGGAAAGGAGGATGGTTTGTGTGTTGTATACTGCACTGATTATACTTAAAACATATTCTCTTGGTGATCTGATCTAGAGTCTCTCTGCACCTGTTCTCTTGGAGCAAAGGGGTGAAAGGTGAAATCTGTGAGGTGGCTCTTGGAGCACAACTGAAGCTGCTGTTTCTGGCCTTCCACAATTCGCTTGCAAGCATCTCTAATGCTGCCTCTGGAGGAGCTGCCTTGGTACCAGGCCAACCAGAGGAAGGCCCAACTTACCTCCCACTTTCCTTAAACTGAAACGTGTCCCAGACTTATCCCATGAATTAGAAAAATGTCTTTGCAAGAACAGGAGAAATGGAAGCAACAGATGGAAGGACAAATCTCAAAAATAATGCAGTTCCTTTTACTCTGCGAGGTTCTACTCATTTTGGACATTGAGGCTTAGGAGGGCTGAGTAGTCTGCTGGGAGGAAGGGAAGGACAGGACAAGGAGGCAGGTGTAGCTTTCCATGTCAGGAGTTGGAAGAACCATAACGAATGCAGCGGAGATGTAGACTTGCTCTAAGCCTTATATAAATTCTCCCCCTTTACTTCCCATGTACCAGCAGATTTTCATTTTTGTTCCTCTTGTTTTTGCTTAGTACTTAAGAGTAGTGAGAAGTCTCTCACAGTGTTAGTAGGATCTGTGTCAGGGAGCTAAAGATGATCTAGCAGCTTGGTACACAGCATTGTGGTTTTTTGCATGTATTAGAACTACTTAACACTTTGATGTGTAATCAGAAAATGCTTATGCAACTTTTTCAGGAGAGATACTTGAGAGAAACAAAGACTGCTAGAACTGCATGATTTGCAGAAAATAACTTTATGCCCTTGTTATTGCCTGGAAACATGGATTTTCAAAGCAAAAGCTACTAGGATGAAAGAGAATAGAAAATGAAAGCAATATTCATTCCCCTTGCAAAAGCTGTGTTTTAAATTTCTGTTAGGATTATTTACACACATGGACACTTGAAAACTTGCTTATTGTTATCTTGTGTAGTCCTAGTCATATCTATGATTTAACAGGTTCATTTCCCTCTATCCTAGTTCTTAAAAAAAGGTGATAAAACAAAACAACAAAAAACCTGTAAAAGCTCTCTATGCTTAGCGGAACATAATTGTCTCTAGTGGCAAGACAAAACATAGAGCTAGACAAAGGAGAAAAAATAGATATTGTGGAATGTTACTGAAAAGAAACAGTAAGAATTATAAATCAGGCCACAGGTTATAAAAAGGAGTAATTAGTATGCAAAGTCATAAGCACAAATTTTTTTAGTAGTAGCTGTACAATTCTGTATAACAAAGTAAAAATTATACCTCTAAGCTTCTAAATTTTTAGTGGCAACAAGAGCAACGGGCAATTTTTATAAAGCAAAAGACTCATTTTAATCAAGAAGATTATCTGATATTAGATCTCAATCAGTATGGTTATTACTTTTGAAAACTATAATGCATACAGTTATGACTATCATTCAGGATTTTAAAATAAGTGTAATAGCTTTGTTATCGGATTCTTTGAAATAGTTGTTAAAGTACAAAAAGTTGTTTTATTTGAATATAATCTAAGAATTACTGTTCTTTAATTCATTAGAAATGAATTGTTACCTACAAAAACATTTTTTTACCTTCTTACCAAGAATGATTTTAAAATGCTTTTTCTTCCTCTTCTCCTTTAAGTCTTGAAATAAAGCTTACAAAAAAGCTGCTGCTGTAAGAAGCTTTCAGAAACTTTATCTCCAAGTAATTTCTTAAAATTAACAAATGTCACATGATTTAGGATCCAATTCTTCCTTAACTTTCCTTTTTGTTTGATTCCACTTGCTTTAATTAATCTGGATTACAGCAGTGTAAACTGGACCAAAATCTGAACCACAGTATTTTATTTTTAGTTGCCTACAAATGTAATAGAAGAAAAAAACGTTGTAGTTTTTGGAGCTCACTTTATAGATTTATATTGAAATTAAGATTGTCAGTATGATCATTTAGTTTGATTTTTATCATCCGTGTACAGACTTGCAGGGGGTGAAAGGGACCTCAAAAGATCAAGTCCAATCCCTCTGCTAAAGCAGGTACCCTGCAATAGGTTACACAGGTAGGCATCCAGATGAGTCTTGAATATCTGCATAGGAGATGCCACGACTTCCCTAGAAAATCTAGTTCCAGTGTTCCATCACCTTTACAGTGAAGAACTTCTTCTGCATGTTTGTATGGAACTTTCTATGCTCAGGTTTTAGGCCATTTCTCCTTCTATTGCTACGCACCACCAAGAGCCTGGCCTCATCAATTTGCCTCTCATCATCCTTTACATATTCATAAACATTTATGAAATCCTCCCCCCGTCATATTTTCCCCAGGCTACTCAATCTTTCCTCATATAGGAGATGCTCCAGATGCTTGATCATCTTGTGGCCTCTGCTGGACTCCTAGGAGATCTCTGTCTTTTTCGAACTGGACATAGCATTTTAAATGTGGCCTCACTAGGGCAGAGTAAAGGGGGAGGATTAATCTGCTGGCTACACTCTTTTTAATGCACCTCAGGATACCACTGGCCTTCTTGGCTACAAGGGCACACTTCTGGCTCGTGACCAATCTGTTGTCCATTAGAACATCCAGGTTCTCCTTCACTGAGCTCCTCTCGAACTGGTCATCCCCTAATCTGTACTGATGCATGTGGTTATTCCTTCCCAGGTGCGAGGCTCTATTTGCTCTTGTTAAATCTCATCAAGTGCCACCCTGCCCATTTCTCCAGTCTGTCCAGGTCTTTTTGAATGGTAGCACAGCCTTCTGGTGTGTCAGCTACTCTTAGCTTTGTATCATCATCAAGCTTACTGAGGGTGGACTCTGTACTTTCATTCAGGTCTTTGATGAAGATGTTGAATAAGACCAGACCCAGAACTGATCCCTGGGGAACTCTGCTAATTATGAGCTTCCAATCAAGCTGTGATACTGTTGATAACCTTCTGAGCTCTTCCAGTTAGCCAGTTCTCAAGCCACATCACTGTCTACTCATCTATTCCATACATTCCATAAGTTTCTTAACGAAGATGTTGTGGGAGATGGTGTCAAATGCCTTGCTGAAGTCAAGGTATACAACATCCACTGCCTTCCTACCCCTTCCCCCCATCTACTCAGCTGGTGATGACATCATAGAAGGCAGCCAGGTTGGTCAAGAATGATTTTTCCTTGATATGTGCTGGCTATTCCTGATAACCTTCTTCTCTTATCAGGAGTAGTCAACATGGACACACCAAGGGTGTATTTACCTTTTATTTAATGCACATTACAAAGAATTTTTAGAATGTGACTTTTTGTGTGTCTTAAGTAAACTTACAGTTATGAACCTCTAATATTTAATTTGGTAGCATGTGAGGCATTTATCACTATAACTTATTCAAAAATATTGCACTGATAACAATTGGTACATAATTCATACTGCTCTCAGTAACTAAAACTGTTCCTTACAAGTAAGCAAGTAATCTTACCAGGCCACAAGCAGTTGATTATTCTTGATAAAATCATTTTTGAAACTGTACGTTGTAGTGAAAAGCATTTCTGCTCTACTGCACTGGATCTTTAACTTGAAGTCTTTATTTGGCTTTTGTATTTAAGGATAGTTTCAAGGAAGAAGTAAAGAGGCAGTACTTCCCAAAAATTATGTGCTGAAAATAATTAACTTTCTCAAATAACTTCAATGATTTCAGTTGCAATGGAAAGGAATCTGAAAAAAACAGGCAGTGGTATTGTCAGTGTGTAGCAACATATTGGAGTGTATGAAGCAAATGTGTAAATGTGCTCACCCTACACAGTGGCCATAGCAAAAAATGAATTTTTTTTACTTACGTGTTTCTATAGAAAATGTTCATCAAGGAGAACCAGGCTTTGACTTCATTGCTCTTCCTGAGCTCTCTGCTGCAGCTCCTGTAACACTTTTATTGTCTTTAGTGCAGGAGAATAGGAATTCCTATCATGAAGGACTTTTCAAGACTCTGTCCCTCCACCTTGCATCCTCCATCCCCTAATTTCTCCTCTTCTAACAAGAATAGCATGATTGTTTACATCAAATAACAAATGTTTGCTACTGTATTATGACTGGTGCACCTAATTCTGTTGTAACTGCTGTTGTTTTCCACAAATAGTGATATTGATGTGACTGTCATACTGAGTAATTGGTTTCTACAGAGCAATCAATAGAGAAATTACATATAATGATGTTACATTAGTGTACGCACTCACATGGCTTTTGGACAGTAACATGCAATTCTTAATAGGTTTTCAGCATATCTACTTCATTCTATTTTATTCAATAACTTTCAAAGGCTGTCCTCATAGAGTGAAGGACTGTGCGCATGGAGGAAGAATAATGAATTAGTCTCCAATAATGGCTCAGTTTCCTGATAATTGTCTTTGAAAAACTGTTGGATTAAATGTCTTTAGTTGTACAGTTTCTGAAATTGGCATTTGTGTGCCTTTGTGTTAACTGTTGTTCAGAGATGGAGTAATCAAAAATAATTCAGATTGAGTAGCCAAATGAATAAATGCATTATGTCTACATTCATTTAAATATTTGGAAGGAATACAGTATCTTTTTCTTTACTGCTTCAAATGAAATTAGAGAGCAGATGACTTTGTACAAATTTTTACATTCAGTGGAACTAACAGGCAGAACTATGTTTGTAGAACATATTTTTTTTTAATTTGAAAAAAGATATTTATTAACAACAAATATCAATTTGCTAAATGTTGTACCTGTTTCAGTTAAAAATTTGGACATGTTTCGAGTAGACCCTTCCATAATTTCAGCAACAGAGTATTTTGACATCCAGGTTTTTTTTTAAACATTGCCTTGGTTTGATTTATTGTTTACATTTCTCACATGAGCAGTTTAAAGGGACAAATATTTTATCTTTGAAGGAATACTTATTGCCCAATTTATTGGTTTTTTTTCCCCAGTATTTCAGAATGGTCTGATATCTACATCTCTGAATGAAAGAAACAAAGAAACTTGAATGAGTAATGTTTGAATGCTTCATCTAAATGGCAAGCTTTTGCATGTTCATAGAATTCTTTAGTTATTCCCAGAATTTTGGGCTGCTGTGGATTATGATATGCCTTTCCAAGAGCACAGAATTCTGAATTCAATTCATCTCTGTTAAAGAGAAATCTCAAGAAAACTGGACGTGATTGAAGCTCTTATTTTAGTGTTGTATGAGCAAAAGGTCCAGTGACAACTGTTTGTCATAGAAAGGATTTCATTCCTGAATTTGCTGACTAGGGGGGAAAAAACATGCCGATGCACTTGAGTATACACTGAAAAACGTAATGTCTAAGAATAAAAAGCTAATAAAAAATGGTGGTGGTGTGAGAAGATTCTACCTAGGCAATTGATCTCTTGTGATTTGTTCTGTTGTTAATTTAACCATCATTTGTAAATACCTAAGAACTCCCTTGCCTGCTTTTCTAACAATAGTTTATTTTTTTCCCCTTTAATTGCTTATTTGTGTAAGTTGTCCTTACTTGCAGTTAAAGCTGTATGTCAGTATTTCAAAATAGGTCCAGGGAGGACAGTGAGTCTTGAGCTTCTATAACTTTTCTATTATAGGCTTGTTGCCAAAATGCTACGTTTAGCATAGTGGATAGTAATGCTGCAGCGTTTTGTTCCCGATATATAAAACAGATAAGAGAACACCCTAGATTGAAAGTAACAGTAAGTGCTGGAAACTCAAGGCTGGAGGCTAGTGCAGTGAGCCCTAAAAATGAAAGATTTTTAATCAGAGAGTAAAATACATTTTCTAGTATTCCAATATGTCTGCTTAATGTGGTTAATTATCATCTTTAATTAACTTAATTGGGTTGGAGACTAATGCAACACAAACGATTATCACTTTCAATAGTATCAGACATTGAATGAACCTCTAGGTTAATGTCTCCTAGTATAAATTAGTGATTTAATTATTAGAGAATCAGAGCACTTGAATGATGCAAAAAGGGCTAGTGAGTGATTTTAAGACTGTTAATTGTCTTCAGTGTTTTTCTGATTGAATACTCTCAGAATAGTACATCAGATGCACAGAGGCTTTCATAGAATCACCAAAGTTGGAAAAGACCTCTAAGATCATCCAGTCCAAGTGTCCACCTGTCGCCAATATTTCCCAATAAACCATGTCCCTTCAGTACAACATCTAAACAATTTTTGAATACCTCCAGGAACAGTGACTCCACCACCTCCATGGGCGGCTGATTCCAATGCCTGACCACTCTCTTGGAGAAGTACTTCCTGACATACAAGTTGAATCTCCTCTGGCTCAACTTGAGGCCATTCCCTCTAGTCCTATTGCTAGTTACATGGGAAAAGAGGCTGACATCCACCTCACCACAGCTTCCCTTCAGGTAGTTGTAAAGAGCAATAAGGTTACCCTGAGCCTTCTCTTCTCCAGTCTGAACAATCACAGCTCCTTCAACCACTTCTCATAAAGCTTGTAATAACTTCATTCCAAGTGGGTCACTTGGAGAGAAGTAAAAATATAGTTACAACTTTTGTATGCTGATGGACTGAGATTGAAGGAGGTCACATATATTAGGATAAGGTTGGAATAACTTAATTCTGCTGGTCACTATCTTTCCTGAATTTTTCACTGAGAAGAATTTGGCTTTTTTTCTTTTAAAAACACAACTGAATTAGTTTATCACTTTTTTTTTTTTTTTCCAGCTAGTTTCCATTGACAGTAAAGTGATAAAATGTTCATTTTTCTATAAAGTGTTAAGATTTCTATGCTGTTTATTAAATAAAGAACCGATCATACAGAAAAAGTAACTGCCTTTTTTTTAAATATACAAAAATAGCTTCTAAATTTCTGTAGGCAAACTTAGTTGTTTTTAACATCTGAATCTTTTTACATCTGCTTTTAATACAGAATTTTTGTGCAGTTGTTTATAAAGTAAAGTATTAGCTGTATTTGAGATACACTGCAATATCTCATCACAAGAACCTTACTGTTTAATTAGTCAATCCATCAAAGTTAACAAATTCCATGAAATATTCACTAATGCCCCCAGTATGGCTGTTGCATTTTCATTCGTTGTACTTCTTTCTGTTTCTTATTTATATGGTCTTTTTGATATACATACATGCCCTTAATGATAATTTTATTATGCTATATAAGAGTTTTTTAAAGCCCTCTTATTTTAATGCAAAGCACAAAAATTATGCATATTACCTATGGCCAATGTATCTGTGATGTAGTTAACCAGCTCTGATTCTTACTATTTTTTTAATGCATACGTGGAGTTGATTTAAGTTACATCCACACAGTGAAATAACCTTGTTCCCAGCTGCCTCAAAACACGTGTTTCAGCCTCTTTGACCTTCATACATGGTTAATATTTATATTCATTGATTTTTGAATCAATGCATCATCTATTCGATTTCACAAAAATATATTCAAATGCTCTGATTTAATACTTTGAGAGAGTTAGGCTTATAAGCCTTGAGCCCATCAAAGCTAGCATAAATAACTCAGTTCCTTCCTAGAGTGTGAAGAAAACTGCCTGAATTACCCCACTTGCTTTTTCCATCTATCTAGCATATAAATTCTTCAGTGTTTTCTTGAATGATACCCTACCCCCACCCTAGCAATTTGGTAGACCTGAATCTTGGTTATTATTGAGACAATGAAGCTGTTAAAAAGATTCAAAGTACTAAAAAATTGTCTTAAGTATCCCTGTGCCCCTTAAAGCACATCTGTTTAGATATTCAGAAACATAAGAGGAGTTGGGAGACCAAAATCCTTTCCAACATTCAAGACCACTTCACAAGACTGAATGTGTGGCATGCTGACGTACTTCCCAGGTTCCTGAAGGAACTGGCTGATGTAACTGCCAAGCTGCTCTCCATTTTATTTGGAAGTCATGGCTGTCGGGTGAAATCTACAGTGACTGTAAAAAGGGAAACATCATTCCCATATTTTAAGAAAGGTAGAAAGAAAGATCTAGGAAACTTCAGGCTGGTGAGCTTCATGTTTACCTGAGAAGATCAGGGAACAGTTCTTCCTGGAAGCTATGTTAAGGCACGTACAAGATGAGGAAGTAATGCAAAACAGCCAGCTCACCTTCACCAATGGCAAATTAACTGGCCAGTTTGTTGGTTGTCTATGATGTAGTGACAGCATCAGTATACAAACTAAGAGCAATAGATGTTATCTGCCTGGACTTCTGCAAGGTCTTTGATGTATTCCTGCATCACATTCTTAGCACTAACTTGGGATAAAGTGAGCTATTTTGTGCATAAGAAATTGGTTAGGTGGTCATAGCTAAAGTGTTGTGGTCATGCACTATGACCAAGCAGGGGCTCAGTGGTGCAGCTGACGCTATAAAAGTAAGGGATGCTATCCAAAGGGACCTGAATATGCTTGAAAAGTGGGCATGTGTAACCTAATCAGACTTAATAAGTTTAAATGCAAGGTGTTGCACTTGGCCCAGGGCAATTCCAGATATTTCTGCAGACAAGAGAAGAACCTGAGAACCTACTGAGAAGGACTTGGATGTCCTGTTGGATGAAAAGATTGACATGGGTCAGCAGTGTGTGTTTGCAGCCTGGAAGGCCAGCAGGGTGTGTCTGTCTGCTTTCTACTCACCCCTTTTGAAGTCCCATCTGAAGGAATGTGTCTGGGCATGGGGCTGCCAGCACAAGAAGAATGTAGAACAGGAGCTATTGGAGCAGGTTCAGGGGACAGTCATGAAAACAATCAAAGGCCTGGAGCATCACTCACATGAAGAATGGTTGAGGAAGCTGGGCTTGTTTAGCTCTGGGGAGACCTCGTTGCAGCATTTCAGCATTTTAAGAGAGTTTTTAAACAGGAGGAGGCCCAGCTTTTTACATATTCTGATAGTGATAAGACAGGAAGTAAAACATCTTAAACTAAGAGAGAGGAGATTTAAATTAGCCAATTTAGATTAGGAGGAAATTCTATACTCAGAAGGTGCTGAGGAGCTGGAACAGGCTGCTCAGAGAAGCTACGGATGCCCCATCCCCTGGAGCTATTCAAAGCCAGGTTGGGTGGGGTGCTGGGCAGCCTGATCTATTGGGTGGCAGCCCTGCCCATGGCAGAGGTGTTGAAACTAGGTCTTTAAGGTCCCTTCCAACTCTTGTCATTTCATAATTCAAATAGTTCAAAATAAATAAATCACTCAGGTGGTTTGTACTCTAGGAGGAAATTTGTCACATACTGCAGCTGCAATCCGTGACTCTTCCATCTGGCACAAATTATCATCAGCCTCAACAGATGTAGCACTGTAAGTCAACACAGGGCAAACTAGCACATCAGGGCAGACTAATGCATTGCTTCCTTTTATGGCGATATTGAATTACAGTTCCTCTGGTATTCTTAACTCCATAGCCCAGTAGTAATTTTGTGCATATTGTTGTGGCTGAGCATATTTAAAACTGTTCAACAGATGTGGAAACAAACCTTTGGTAATGTGTTTGTTTAAACCTAGTACATTATTCATCTAAGTC
Source organism: Phasianus colchicus (assembly GCF_987193195.1). Taxonomy (NCBI): domain Eukaryota; kingdom Metazoa; phylum Chordata; class Aves; order Galliformes; family Phasianidae; genus Phasianus; species Phasianus colchicus. The sequence continues at coordinate 45,381,177 of NC_143439.1, forward strand.
CCTTGGATGTTTTCCTCCTCATTAACTGTATGCAAGTTCATTAAGCTGTGACCAACATGGCAATGAAAGAATCTAGATGGTGAACGTTAAGTTTGTGCCATTATGCAGTGATTCTTAAACAGATTAAAACTACTCAGGCATTCAGTAAAGACTGTCTAATGCTAGAAGGTTAATATTATCTTGTTCATTACAGTTGTTAAAATTAGGCAAAATTTAACTGTAAGTATCCTAAGTTCCCTACCTTCAGATATGTAGCAAATAACTATTTTCTTAACCAAAATATGAGTATCTAAAGCATACTAAGTTTTTTTTTTTTTTAAATGAAATAATCACATTCTCAGATCTTTCATGTCACACCAGGCAATAAGGTAGTATAATCTATTCCTACATATATCTGTGAAATTAATTTCTGATACTTTATCAGACACAGAACAAAGGAGTATTTGGAATTTTAGTTTTTCAGATATTTGGAATGAAGCAAAATTTAATAAATTATAAAGAATCTAGCATAAAGTTTGTAAAAGCTTGAATAAAATCTTTTGTCATTTAATCTTTTGAAAGTTGCCTTCATGTGCTCCAGTCTGGCAGACATCTGCAAAAGATAAAACTAACGTAGCTAAAAAAGGAGAAATATAATATTTTCATTTTTTGGGTAAATCAATTTAAAATAGATGTCATGTTATGCTACAGAATAACAGCATGGCTTAAAAAGAACAAAAATAAAAACCACAAAACATACCTAAAGTAAACATCCTGGGAGGTATGATGCGAAGCTTTAAAATAATTATATAAACTTCATATATGATGAGGATCTCTGATGCTGCCATACTTTATGGACTCTCAAGTAGGACTAAGTACGTCAAAATGGTAAAAATCTAAAATCATGTGTTCTGAATTTTAGTGATGTGAAATTATTTTCCGTACTCAGGGAATTCTACTGTTATCAAAGGGTGCTACTGGACTTTAAATATCCTTCCTTTTAAAATGACCTGTTAGATCTGTGTACTTAATTGAAAATGCAGCTTACTTTCTTCCCCGGGAGCAGAAAGGTTAAAAGAGGAGAGAGAATTTATGCTTGCCAATCTTCAGAGAAGTTGTGTCCATTTCTAACTCCTGTGTAGCTCTTAGAGGTGTAGAACCTTGATGGAAATTTAGGAAATGCTGTGGTCTTCTTTCCTAATTCTCCTTGAAGCCATTTAATGATAAAATAGCATAATGAAATACAAATCTAGCTGAAAAAGGCACTTGTATTTTCCTTGTGCATGTATGTAAATGTGAAGTTTCAATGTTATGTACCAAGGACTGGCTCTGTAGAATCTTCTTTACCTATCTGACACATTTACTGACTGTGGTTGGTGAAATCCAAATAATATCCCCAAACTGCTTTATGTGTAGACTTGCAAAAAAGATTACTATACATTAACGATGAGGAGTTTTCAGACAGTGCATAAAAAGTACCAAAATTATCTTTTTTATCAGTTACACCTGCATTTCTCATCTGTCCATCATCATATGTTTATTTAGTCTTTATGGTTTTTAGCGGTTATTCACAGCCTGAGAGTCTGACAGAAATTGGCTTCGTTTTAATAAAGCATTTTATTTAGACTCTAAATGTTTAGTAATTTTTTAAGGGTGCATCTGGTCCTATTTTCTTTTCAATATACAGCTATTCTACATTATTATTTCACAGTCAAACATCATCAATGATAATTAAACTAAATGCAGACTGTAAATACCCGTATCTCATGTGGCTAAAAATGCTCAGTTCATCTCTTGGGTTTTTGAATCAGTGAAGAAAACTGTTTTCTATTCAGGAATTAGAATTTCTTGTCAAAGAATAAGAACTCTTATGTTTCTGGTTGTGCTTTGAAGACAATTCATAAAAGTTGAAAGCTTATCTTAAACCTTAGATTTCTCTAATTTCAGTGCTGAAAAATATCTGAAATAAGGAAACTAATGTGGTTCAAAAATACCTTCCTCCCATTTTGCTTCTGCAGATGTGATAGCAACCTATCTAACATTAACTAATATTAATTCTATAAATATATCTATGAACTCTGGTCTATCAGTATTCCACCAGACACAAAACTGTAAATACAAACTTGACAAGTATTAGTTTTGTTGAATACAAAAATAAGCTATTTTCTGTTAAAACAACTTTAAGTTTACCCGGGGCATCTACCCAAAGAAAATAATAATTAATTATCTTTCAGGTCCCTTAAGATATTTTAACAACTGAAATTGTAACAGGATGAAGAAAATTTGGAAGTAACTGACCTTTAAGTAGTAAAACTGCTTCTGTTACCGATGTTACGCATCGTAAATGAAACTCCATTATAATGTGGGTAATGTAGCAACTACAGTAATTTCATTAAGATGAGGAAATTTTTGCCTTGCAAGATTTAAAAGCTAATTATTGAATGCTATACTGAAACAAATCGAAGTCTTTATTTCTATTGCAGTAATAGCTGATTTGCTACTAAGTATTTCTTCAGTAAAACTATTTTCTAAATGGTGGTAAGTCTGAATGTTTCTATTCAAGCTCCGAAATATTTATAAGATCCAGCATTTTTTTTCCCAGCAATAAAAATATTTCAATAAAACCTGCACAGAATAATGCTTTTGACAGACAATGGAAGAGCCCATGAGCAAATGGGGTTTTAATGTGATTTATAACACAGAAAAAAACCTGCTACCCATGTGTAATTTTGATATTAAGATTGGCTTGTAATATTTGAAGTCATAATAAAAGGGAAAAAAGAAAAGAATGAAATAGCACACTCTGGATTTTGTTTATCCTTTGGTAATTTAAATTTTAAAATAACCTTAAATTATCTGCAAGGAGAGTAAGTACATGAAATTATATGTTATTTTCTCAAACAAGCAAATAGAAGCATTTCCACTTAATGCAATTTGAGTTTATATACTCCTTTAAACAGTGAGTGTGTTTACCAGGGACCTTTCAGAAGCCAGTATGCGCAGCATAAACAAATCATTATTTCAACATACAAGATTGTTGCCCAAAGGCAGAGTGAGACTCCAGTGTCTGCTTCTGTTGTCAATGGCTTAGAGAGGTTTATGATGCTCTGATTGCACCAAGTTCCTCATGGAGCCAGAAAGAAGTGTTTTACTTTCTTGGTTAGAAACAACTGTCAGGAGTATCAAGGCAATATAGAAATGCTTCACAGCTTTCCCAGGGAGCAAGACGTACTTTCTCATCATCAGCCATAGCAGCTGTATGAGCAAGATTACAAAGAGATAAGGCCTTACCTGTTTTTGCAGCATGCCCCGCACTGTTTTTAGGGGGTGACTGTAGGAAGGTAGTGTACAATGTCACAGCAGTATGGCTTTTGGACATAGTTAAATAGGATGTCCATTTTGGAACATATCCTCCTCATGTGAAAGTACTAATTATTTGGATTTAGATGATTTATTTTGGAAAGAAGATAGACATTAGGCACCTCATGAAAATACTCAAATCTTAAGTTATCTTCCTGTAAGGTCTCATTGTAATGGTCAAGGTTTGAACTGGATGGATTTCAAGAGAAAAGTAACAGTGCAGAATTCAGGATTTCACAAAGAATCTAGTTTCAAAGCATGATTATGCTCTTGATTCAGTTGCTTTAGTCTTTTTTTATGATGATGTTTATCTCTCATCCTCAGAAACCCACAGTGGTTGTTTCTCCCTCCTGGAAAGATAATGGAAACTTTTCGAATAACTTCAATAGGGACAGGAATAAGTCATTTACTCTCTAGCATTCAAACATAAAAGCTGTCAGCGTATGAGGACGTAGTCTTTTTCTTTTTGATTAGTTTTCTTTCCTTTTTTATAGACTATTTTCAAGTGTTCAGACAATGAATCTTCAATGAGAAGACTTAACTCACTGAGTTGCTCAGAGACTTGGACACTTTGACTAATTCTCTCCTGAAGAAAGTTACTTGTTTTTTGAGGCTAATATATTAGTAGTAGGTGGTAGTAATACAGACTGTGTTGCTTACAGATTTCCTAAAATACACAACTTCTAAACTAAAAATAAATAACTGGCATGGAAAACATCTGCAGCGTGTGCAACTACCTCAGGAGAATTAAACTAGTTGACTCTGGAGGGAGATCCCTCAGCCTAAATTGTTCTGCCATGCTAAGACTCATTAACTCTGGCACCTCAAAACAGTGAAGGAGAAGCATTGGCAGCAGTGGGAAGTGGGTACCAGGGATCATTCCTCATCAGTCCTAATACTCAGAGCAAAGTAGTATTGATAAAGGAGTCCTCTCTGATGTAGTGGTTGTAATTAGCTGCCTTTATTGCCTTACCTTTTTTTTCACAGGCAAAGATTTATTTGGCTTCCTCTGCCATTGTTTAGCCTTTGTTTTTGCCACAAGACAGGTTCCTGGGTTTGAGGAGAGAAAATCATCCCATGATAGATCTACTTCTTTTTTAACAGATAACGCCCATCTGCTCTGGTGAGGCCACAATTAAAATACTATGCTCAGTTCTGGGCTCCTCAGTTAAAAAAGACAGGGATCTCCTAGAAGGAGTCCAGCAGAGGGCCACAAGATGATCAAGGGTCTGGAGCATCTCCTGTATGAGGAAAGACTGAGTAAACTGGGTCTGTTCAGCCTGGGGTAAAGAAGACTGAAGGGCAGATCTGACAAATGTTTATAAACATGTAAAGGGTGATGGGAGGCAAATAGATGAGGCCAGGCTCTTCTCAGTGGTGTGTAGTGGTAGAACAAGGAACAATGGCCTAAAACTTATATATAGGAAGTTCTGTGCTAACATGTGGCAGAGCTTCTTCATGGTAAGGGTGATGGAGCATTGGAAAAGGTGGCCCAGAGTCTCCTATGGCAATATTCAAGACCCGTCTGAACATCTACTTGTTTGACCTATTGTAGGGTACCTGCTTTAGAGGAAGGCTTGGACTTGATTATCTCTTGAGGTCCCTTCCAACCTCTGTGATTCTGTGAAGTGAAAAATAAAATAACTTTAGTCATCTGATGTAATTTTACAAGCTGGCTCTAATGGAGAATGTGTCATTTCTTAAGGTCTTTCCTGTTTCTCTGGTTAAACATGGAACTGGTGACACTCTTCAATTAATAGAATTAGGTTACAATACAGTAAAGTTAATGGCATTCGGGCACAGAAATGCCTTAAAGAGAACCTTTTTATTCAGAAGAATATCTGGAATATTTAAATTGCAAGTTCAGATGTATTTGCATTTTGAATAATCCTTGCAGAGCTGAATTTAATGAAAGAATGAACTTGGTTTGTAAGACTCAGGAGAGAAGATTATTAGCTGAACAGCTTTGTTTCATTAGACTACTGCTAATTTAATATTCTCTTGCAAGCTTAAAAATAGTCATATTTCTGTCATTTTCTTTAAAATCATGCTTTTTTGAATTTTGTGTCTTAAAAAGTACAAAAATACTTGAAAGAGCAGATCTCTGTATACATTATCTTTTTGACAGATTTTGTTATGTTTGGAATATTTCACATTTATTATTTTTTAATAAGGAGTTTTTTTGTTTTGTTTTTCAAAACCATGTAACATGTGACGTTGTACAGAACCTCTGGAGTTGATCAAATTCAACCCCTTACTAAAAGCAGAATCAGTTAGACTAGACTGCTTAGAACTATATGTCCATTACCTCTTGTCCTGTCACTGAGCACCACTGAAAAGAGCCTAGCTCCTTCTTATTTACTTCTCCTTATCAGATTTACATATTTATATTTATATGTTGATGAGATCCTCTCTAAGCCTTTTCCTGAGGCTGAAGAATTCAAGCTCTTTCAGGGTCTTGCAACGTTCAAGATATACTCCAAGCCTTTAACAATCTTAGTGGCCCTTTGCTGACTTGCTTCAGGAGGTCCATGTACTTTTTGTATCATGGAGCTCATAACTGGACTGTGTGCTCCAGAAGTTTTTCACCAGGACTCAGTAGATGGAAGGGATCCTGTCTTTGACCTGCTAGCAATGTTCTGACATAGCCTAGCCTACTGGCCTTCTTTGCCTGAAGGCCACATTGCTGCTTCATGGTCAGCTTGTTTTCAGCCATAGCCTTTTCTTTTGGGTTATTTTCTGTGGCTTATTTATATATGTCTAGAGGAAAACATTAAATAAAGGAGTCATTTTCTTTCCAAAGATGATTTCATTCTTACTTATGTACTTGTAGTGACAGAAACCAGCCTGAAGTGGAAATTTAAGCATATGGTTCTAATTAATTTCTTTAATTCTAAGTAACCTCACCAGTTCAAAATGTAGAGGAAAAGGTGAGCTTATCAGGTATTTAAAGTATGTGTTGGGAATAGAGTTTGCTGGAGAACGTAGCAAGTGTCTAATCTAATAAGTGTAATGAAATTACTGCATTTAAGGTAGCTAGGGGTTTTGAGGGGAGAAGGAAATTTTAATTCCAAGCTGCTTCTTGAGGTTGAGGTGGGAGAAGACAGTAGGGAACTAGCAGGTAGGAATTTCAGAGACTAAATTTGTCAGCTAAATGCTCCTCAGAATATTAAATATGAGCTCCCAGAGCTATAGATGTGGACCTGAAATAAAAAGGCTCACTTGCAAACATAACTGTTGAAAAAGTCAAAAACAACAGCTGATATTTAATAGGGAGACTTGCTTACCTGAAGACCAGCAGCTGCTAGTTTGATAAACTCAGCCATACACAGCAGATACTCTTACAGAAGATTTGTGCTCTTGGTCCCTATGGCATGGCACGTTACTTGTTCTGGTGTCCAGGACCATGAGCTATTAGGGAGAAAATAAAAACAACGCCTGATGCCACATCTGAATTGTGACAGACTGTAACAATGCTTTATGCCAAACACATGGGAAAGTTACAGCACTCTACTAAGTTCATACGATAAATGCAGTTTGACGTGACAATTAAAGATCATTTGGATCAAGTAATAACTGTCATATTCAACAAGTAGGAAGTGTTTGACTGCCAATTTGGCATGTGAGCATGTGGCTGGACTCCATAATGGTTGGTACAGTGGTAGACCCTACATTTGCAGCTGTACTACATCTGATGAAGCAATTTAAGTGTTGTGAGGTTTGGATATATAAACATTTCAGGTTGCCAAGATGCTGTGTAAGCAGGTGAAAGGGAGACATGTAAATATCCTTTATATGAAGATTCAAACCGGTCTATTACAACTTATATATGGTTCCTACATCTAGCCCACAGAAAATGTGCTGTATTTCTTTCAACTGTATAAAATGCATCAAATCATTTCAGCAAACCTTTCAGCAAGTTTAGACAGAATATATTTTCTGTGTCAGTAAGACTTGTACTCACTCCTCTAGAATAAATCCTGTTTGACGAATATTTTCTGATTATCTACAGGAGAGTATTTCTTGTATTTATGTATTATTGGCATTGGTATCCAAATACTTATCTAGACATCAGTTATTTATTTAATGGTTTTTGGAATTTCATTGATTTTTTTTTTTTTTTTTTTTTAACAGAATTAGTCAATTGCTATAGTAATCTCTTGAAGAGACTAGATTAATACAGCATGTTGTGGTCAGGAAAAGTAGTAAGGCCACAAATGTGCCATTTTGCCACATTAGAATGGTAGTTAGGAAGAAACTGATGAGTTCCAAACTGAATCCCTTCTGGGTAGATCTGTTCACTGGAATGTGTAAATGGCATTTCTCTAAAGAAAGTACAGCTGAGTGAAAATTACCTTATGCCACCCATCCTGTGAAAATTTTACTTAAACATGTTGTGTCCAGGATACTCATCTATCTCAGTATTTGAGACAACAGGCATTACTTTAAAGTGCTCTTAAATTTTCACTGCATGTGAAATGCTTGATAACAGGGAACCCTGTTTAATTTCATGATTATTTGTTAGGAGCATCCAAAGAGATATTATGTCATATTATTTATTTAGTTATTAAGAAAGTTAGGTTCAGTACTTAACTGGCAAAGATGCCACTGGATTATCTGCATTAGTTTGCTCTCTCTCACTGTCTCTTTCAGAGCTTAAGTTGTTGAAGGTTAGCCTGGTATAGTTGCCATTAAAAAAGTAAAAAAATAAATAATCACAAAGTGCAAGGTTTTGCACTTGGGTCAGGTAATTCTAGATAAGTATACAAGCTGTGAGTACTCCTTGAGAGTATCCCTGCTGAGATGGATTTAGGGGCTCTGGTTGCTGAAAAATTTCACACGAGCCAGCAGCGTAAGCTTGAAGCCCAGAAGGACAATAGAATCCTGGGTTTCATTAGAAAGGAGGTGGCCAGGAAGGTGAGGGATTGTCCCCCTCTGCTCTGCCTTTGTGAGGCCTCAGCTGGATTACTGCATCCAGTGCGATGTGGAGCTTTTGGAGAGGGCCCAGAGAAGGGTCATGAAGATGATTGGAGGGCTGGATCACCTCTCCAGTGGCAGACTGAAGGAACTGGACTTGTTCAGTTTGGAGAAGAGAAGGCTGTGGCTCATTATGGCCTTTCAGTATTTGAACGGGGATTAAAGATGGGAAGGAAATAAACTTTTTACACTGGTAGATAACTATAGGAGAAGGGGGATGATTTTAAACTAAAGGAAGGGAGATCTAAATGAGATGTCAGGGGGAAGTTTTTTACTGAGAGAATGCTGAATTACTGGAACAGGTTGCCCAGAAAGGTTGTGGATGCCCTGTCCCTGGAGGTTTTTAAGGCCGGGTTGGACGAGACCTTGATCAATGTGATCTAGTTCTTGTCTAGTGGCTGGGAGCCCTGTCTGTGGCGGGGAGGTTGGAACTTGATAATCCTTTAGGTCCCTTCTAACCCAAGCCATTCTATGATTAACTTTCTCTGATTAAGCTTTGCTGTTCCTTTTAGTGGTTCAGCTATCTCTGGTTCAGTTCCTACATACCAGCTTACAGCCTGTTCATAATGCCAGAGGTTTGTTTAACAGAACATATGGGAGCACTGGGCAACCAATACTGTAATTATGCAAATGATTACCTACTTACTGCCAGTATACTAGATCAGATGGCCAGTGTGTGCTTGGATAATCAAGGCTCCTTTCTTGCAGGTTCCTCCTTCTGTAGTTGGGGGTGTTTTCTACAGCTGACTTGTAACTATTCATTTCTGTTCTATTTATGCTGTTATAAAGATTAAACAAGATTGTAAGATTACAAATAAAACCACATGATGTCATTGCAAACTTCAAACATAATTATTATGCAGTATCAGTTAACATTTTAATGCAGGGGAAAAAAAGGCACATCTATCCTACTTCGCTGATTTATGACAGTATCAGGACTTTTTCAGCCATTAAAAGTGGAATTTTTTCTAATAGGTCTACATTGCTTTGTCCTACAGATACCATTTCATTGCACACTTGAGCAAACAAACTTTTTTGCTTCAGGGAAAAAACTTCTCAGCAGAATTTTAAGAAGGTATTTGGAAAATACTATTAAACTGTTGGAGACTTTGTTTCACTAGTAAGTAGGTCAGTTAAAGTGGTGAACAAAGGATCCAAATGATCTCATCATGAAATACCTTTATGTCAGACCTGTTAAGGAAAGATTAAACCCAAAATGCTGTCATAAATATTTTATATCAAAGTGTAGACTTTAATGAACTTATACACGAAGTGCCTCAAAAGTAATGTCTCCTATTTATTTCCATGGAAAATAAAATAGATACAAAGAGAAAAACAACACTAATTGATAGAGCAAATTCTCAGCTATGGGACACTATTTCTTCAACATGCTCACTGTCTATGTCATTGGCTATGCATTTTCACCAGCAATGAACAGGAGCTGCATGCCATGCTTGTTAAAATCCACATAACTGTACAGAACATTGGTTGTCTTTTGCATCAATATCATCACTGCTGAAACCACCCAACACCTCTCTGATCAATATCTGATCTCTTTAAATGTTCAGCCAGTATCAATGAATGACGGTGAGAGCAATCTCATCTGCACAGAGGAATTCAATGACACACCTTTGTTCCATATGCCCTTCCACGTCAGGTGCCACTTTGTCAGACTGCCCCTCTGCTGCCATCTGTCACAGGGCAATAAAACATAATGGAATATATGTGGGAGAAGGTTCAGCCTCTACTGCCATACCACCAACATCTACCTATGACGTTGTGGACTAACATCATAAAGTAGAAGTCATTATTTTTGGAGCAGTCCTTGTGTATGTGCATACATTACATGGCATTTGTGATTCTGTGATAAGCTCTAAGTATTCTAAAGTAATGTTGCTGTCTTAGGCTCAAGTGATCAGCAGTGTGGGAAATGTTGATTCTAGCTGTCAGCGTAGCCTTAACTCTGCTTCTAGTTATGCATAGTAATGCACACTGTGTACAGACTGGTGCTACATTGCCATCTCTTCTGAACCTCCTTAGTGCAGTAGTATAAATATGAAACATAATAAAACCAGTTTCATTTTGTTCTGGTGGCTTTTAGTTACATTTTTGGCTTTAATACAGTGTGATTCATTTTAGCGATTTCACATCTTTTCTCCTCCTCCCCACCCCTGTGAAAGCATACTATGCTATCAGTGAAATACAACAATATATATGAAGCATTTGAACATGGTTTTTATGGGTCTTTAGTAAGTTGATATTGAGCCAGTGGAGTTACTACTTGTGCAATGAACAATCAGTGAGCATTTGAAGCATAAAATATGTATTGCAGAATAACTTTTTTTTAACAAAATGTAAAGCCTTCATGTATGGCAGTGCAGCCTGTAGTACGCACATCAAAACATCCACCTGGTGTCCAGCACCAGAGTTCTAATGCAAACTGTTTCCAGATCTACAGAGGAAGCGTTTCATCCCAGCAGTGCTTGGGAATTTCTTGTACCATATTTCCATAGTTCTGTGGTAATATTATGAAATCCATGACATTATTAATGATTACTTTGATACCCTATGACCCCATTAGACAGAATCCCTTCATTCTCTGTACTAGAGCATCATGTGGCTGTCCTTGAAACGGGCGGTTTATCATCCCATCATCGTTCCTGGCATGCAGACCAAATTGGATCTGAGCAAACCTAGATTATGGACAATACTTCCCAATAGGAAATGCATTATTTGATGATATATCTATGCAGCAAAGCTGTGAGTTGCACGTTGATGCAAAAAATTGAGGATAATGGTGATATAATTAAGATGGTTGAATGTTGCCAAGAAGAATCTTATATTGGCAAACTCTGAAAAATAGGCTTTCAAAAACTGTACTGTAGTTAAACAAATGTGTGATGATTCCTCTATTAATAAACTATTTGATGAGTCACTGTATTTTTATTTTAGGAAAAGAAAGCAGAGAAGTATTTCTAGTCAATCTTGCCAAGAATACAGTTCTTCATTGGGTATCCAGTAAGATGGTAACAATTAAATAATAAATTAACTCAATTTAACTAAGAAATTAACTTCACTAAACTCAGCAGTATAGGCAGGATCTATCAATATTTGAAAGTAATATGTAGTGCAGAGTTTGATTATACCTACTGAAAAAGATTTTCTTGATTTCACTGTCTTCTGTGAAAATAAGGAGACAAGATTTCAGCTGAAATATTCCAGTGAGCTTATATGGACACTGTAGTTGGGTGTACAAAGCATTACTGCTGAATGATCCCTAGGATGCTTCTGTCCCGAATATGATAATGCAATCATTGCGCTATTATTAAAAGTAAGAATTTACAGAATGTGACAGCTTGGAACTATCTGCAAATGGCAGGACATTTTCATAATCAGTATCCATACATGACAGGCATATGCATGCATTTATATACGTATGTATATACATACACAAGCATATATATAAATATTCCACTAGTGATGTAAAAGAAAAGAAGGCTGCTTATGAAATTGTTAACGTTTTCTTTTTTTTCCTAAGGATGTAGCTTACAGGATGTTATTGGAACAGATGGTAGTTTCCGTCAGAGGCTGGAACATAGTGACATCATGGTTAAATGTATCCTCATGTTAATTGGTATAATACAACTTATGGCACAACTAACAAAATTCCACTTTCTGAAGAGAGAGTGGAGTAAATGAGAATCCTGTAAAACAGCAAGGCTTAGCAATGACAGCTGATGCTTCTAGCACTGTGCTGCTTCAGATGGCTGACATATTTTTCTCAATGCTCTGACACTCAAAATTCAGATCAAGAAAACATAAAATGCCATCACTTAACAAGAAATACAGCAAATCCATATATTGTATCTAACAGTAATGCTCAGTGTATGCTTATTTATGATCTCCAAAATGTTGCGTGTATTCAAGCACACGTAAGTAACTACAGTTGCTTTTCAGGCTACATGTCTGCTCCTCTTTCACCACACTCCTGCTGTCGTCTTCCTTCAGAAAAGAAAAATACTAGTGAGCAGTGTAAAATTTTTAAAAAATCCTGCTTAAGACTTCATAATGTAAATGGTATTTCATGAATATCTGGTTCATGAATTGTTTTTTCATGGAGGTACCTGATTAGTAACCTCTATCATACACTATTGATAGGTACTTTTGGGTGGTCCTGTGTGGAGACAGGAGCTGGATTCAGTGATCCTTATGGCCCCTTCCACCTTGGGATATTCTATGATTCTAGTCCATCTCTAACCAGTAAATGATCATTAACTCTACTTGAGCTACCTACAGATCAAGATGAGCTAGTTGACTGATTTAAATGGACTTAAGTGACATTAACAAAATCAGTCTTCTTGTTTATAAACAGTGTTTAAATAAAGAGAGATTAACTTTTCATTGAGACCTTTTGGGGATTGGTGGTATTAGCCTTTTCAGATTCAGGTGATGTAAAAGAGAAAATGACTACCAGTTTGTCTTGATATTCACTCTGTTAGTTAATTACAGCTGTCATTAAGGTGAATCTTTCAGGCTGAAAAATGTTTTCTCAGCAGTGACTAAATGTGAAGATGCTTATTTATTTCCAGAAAACTTTTTCTGTGGATATCAGTAGTTTTGGATCGTACCTGAGAGTACCAAATTAATGTATAAGCATATATTGTTAATTTTGCTTTTGGCGAGCCTTGTTATTATAACTGTAATTACATGTTACAGTCTTGCTGCTACTCATTCTGAAAACCTGCTACTGATGTTTCACATACTGTGTGTCCTTTTCAGAAAAGGGTTGCAGTGACTGTGTGAATGCTAAAATCAGCTTAAAATCTATCTAATGGAACACAAACATTCTGAGGACCTCAGCATGTGCGAACTAGTGGGAGCCTCAACGGATGCCTCTGCCAAATTGTATTTAGTTAACAGCCATGCTTTTAAATCACAGGCAAGTATGCAACAGCTGTTCACCTGATAGAGGAGGGCTCTGTTCTGCTCTGTGCCAAGCTGAGACTCTGGGGTTTGGTGAGGCTTTTTATTTCCTTGTAGTTACGTGTTTCATGCCTTGCTGTTATCATCTCTTTCAGTTTATTTCTCACAGTGGTGCTAGGAACGTGATACTATCTTTATTAATATATTGGTTGTGGCAGCCTAGGTGAGGGAAGTGTTTTGCTGGCCATGCAGCTAGGTGATGCTAGTGTGTGCTTTCTCAGAAGTCCCTTCACTCAATCTTATGGGTACCCATAATTGGTGGCAGCCCAAATTCAATATTCAAGCGATTCTGCTCAATTTGTGCATGTCCCCCATTCTATTTTTCACTATAGCTGCTCCTGTCAAGTTGTCTCCTGCAAGCTAAAAATGTCTGTTCTATATCAGGCTGTCTTGATCCTCTTACTGTTGCTGTGAATCTGTGCCATATTCCAGCATGGGCTATCTGAGAGTTGAGGAGCCACCATCGTCCAGATCAGTCTTAAGATACTGCTGTACTTCAGGACAGAGGTGGCATATTTTTCTGAATGCAGGAATTGGATGAGTAGTAAAATAAATCTACATAATATCTGGGATTTTAAAATAGCATCAGAACAAAGAGGTAACTATATTTCAACAAACTCACAATTCTAATTAAGTTTTTCTTATATGTGAATCATAAAGTATCAAGTAAAAACAAAAGATGAAAATAATAATTAAAGGCAATTGGCTTCAGTTACGGAATCTTATCTGTGCCTTCCTTTAATCCTACAGCACAAAACACAGTCTTTGCATATTTTTTTTTCTCTCAACAGGTATGATATTCAAGGACAATTTCCTTAAAATTCACTGTGGAAAGTGAATGTTATCTAGTTGCTAAGAGATAACTGTTTATTTTTCTAGGAAGAGATTACTGTAGCTGCCTCTTGTAAGAGACCTCAGTTACGAATCTCTGCTGTCACATTTCTACCTGAGATAACAAGTTAGCAAAAGCTTATATAGCAGTACATATATGTAGATTTAAGCTAGAAGCAATTACTTCTAAGAAAACATGAACTTCTCCTTCAGACTTTTGCATTGTCTTAGGAATACAATGACCCAGACATCTTGAAAGAAACAAAGGAGGCTTCTAATTGTTATAAACATTAAATTCATGTATGAGTAGCCCCATATAGCTGAAGCTTGTATATCAATCATTTAAGTTCAAAAAGCAGTAAAGTATATGACAGTTTCAAGAAATAGGAAGTGTTTAGGTAGATCAAGATAATCTATTCAAGATACTACTTTCTATACTTGTGAGTAATGTTGTTCAGTCTTTCACTTCTGCTGAAGAGCAGTTTTCTCCTGCAAGATTTCTCATCATTGAGAGACTAAGTTGCTTAGTTCAGTGTTCTGGCTTTGTATGGAACTCCACATACTCAAGGACAGCACTGTATCAGTACTGATGCACTATACTGGATATACAGGAAACTACAGACTTATGTCAAAAGAAAGCAAGTAAAAACTGTATTATAGCATGTTAGGAACAAAACCTCTTTGGGGGGTTTCCTTTCCACCCTCTGATACCAGCTGTGCTTCTTTTTTCACTCTACTTTGTCTTGAATGTATAGCAAATCCAGAAGAGGACTGTTAATTAGTGAATATTACTCAACATAGATCTGAGTGTGAATATTACAGTGTTTTATGGAAAGTAAGATGCCTTGGATTTCACAAGGTAAAAGCTGAATTACTGTTAACCTCATAGCTATATCCTGTTATAGAAAACCTAGTTTGAAACTGTTCCTGTTAATTTTGTGTTGAGAATATGCTTGTGAGAATAGTTTTACTGACTGTTTAATTCAGTCAGAGAACAGGGCATTAACTATTTTTAAATCTGCAAAGATCCTGCTATAGTCTGTGGATCATCTGGTATATAATGCTCGGCTGAACGTGAGCAAGTAGTGTGCCCAGGTGGTCAAGAAGGCCGATGGCATCCTGGCTTGTATCAGAAATAGTGTTGCTGGCAGGAGAGTGATCATCACTCTGTACTCAGCCCTGGTGAGGCTGCATCTCAAGTACTGTGTTCAGTTTTGGGCCCCTTACTATAAGAAAGACATTGAGGTCATGGAGACTGTTTAGAGAAGGGCAGTGAAGCTGGTGAAAGATCTAGAATAGAGCAGAAGCCTTATGAGGAGCAGCTGAGGGAGCTGGAATTGTTCAGTCTGGAGAAGAGGAGGCTCAGGGGATTCCTTCTCTCTCTTTACCTGAAAGGAGGTTGTGGTGAGGTGGGAGTCAGCCTCCTTTGTCACATAATTAGCATTAGGACTAGAAGGAATGGCCTCAAATTGCTCCGGGGCAGGTTCAGGTTGGATGTTAGGAAGTAATTCTAGTAATCCTAACATTTTCTCTGAGAGTGTGGTGAGGTTGGAACCGGCTGCCCATGGAGGTGGTGGAGTCACTGTCCCTGGAGGCACTTAAGAAACATTTAGATGTTGTACTGAGGAGCATGGTTTATTGAGAAATATTGTTGATAGCTGGACAGTTGGTCTGGATGATCTTTGAGGTCTTTTCCAATCTTGATGTTTTTATGATAAGAATTCCTCTTTCAGTATTGGGCTCTAAGCCCTCCAAAGTAACTCTCTGCAAAGTTTGATTAATAGTGCAGTAAAATTAATTTGACGAAGATTAGCTGTCAAACGTAGATCCTGAATGCAACTAAAGTGTGTGTACACATATTTTTAGTATATCATATTTCTATGCCATTTACTGTTACACTTTAAAAACCTTGAAGATTCAGGGAGGGTAAAGAAACCATCACTTTCATTTGTACAAATGGCATCGTCTTGACGCCTTATGCAGAACTTACTTTCTGTAAAATATTTTAGAGCTTTTTGCAACAGGCTTCTGTTTTTATTGAAGGGGTAAAAGTAATGAAAAACATGATATGTATGATATAGTAGTAAATATATAATTCTGCCATCATTATTTTGCTGAAGAGATAGAACAGCTGTTTTTGAAAACAATATAATTGTGGCATGAAACTCACTAATGTTTATGTTTGAACCTCTCCTGAGAGGGCATGATTGTTCCAGTTCATCTGTTTGATAAAGAGCTCAATATTGAGTGTTGCTCAATACTGTAGTTTTTAGTTGATCTGAACAAAGAAGAGAGTACAAAATTAAGCGTCTTTTGAGAGATGAGTGTGGCAGTTACTATTCTTAGCTGCCATCTTAGTAGCTCAGAAAAGAATGTGATGTTGCTGACTATATTCTCTGTCAACAACACTAAGTAACCACTAAGAAACCACCTTCAGATGGTTTCTGTGGCCTCTGTGTAAATGTGCATCCTGTATAATAGGACTGGAATTTTAAAGGGTACACTTAAAGTGCTCTTTGCTTCAGTAGCAGTACCACATTGGCTGAAATGCCACGTTTATTTTTTACAACATACTGCTAACAGGTACTGCAAGCAATGCTAGTAGAATTTTTACAGTAAAATAATTGGAAGTGAGTGCTGGTGTATTGGTGTAATGGCACAGTCCATAGCAATGTTAATATCTGAAATACAAAGAGTTTTATTCTTTCTTTAATCTTGCATTGAATCTAACAAGACAGAATGATTTGGGAGTTTGGACTGTTGAATTCTATAATATCCCATCACATTCAGTCATTTAGCAGTCTCTTTATCAGCACAACTCAGCTATTCCAAGAGTTATGATGCAGTTTTAGGAAACAGTGATGTTGGCATATGATTTCTGTTTCCACGTTGTATGGCTTAAGGTGGTATATGAGATCAATAAAAGATCTTGTATTTAATATTTTTTTGTCTAGTATGCTTTTAGGTATCTGCTAGATATTGTGAATTACGAAATGACAGGGACGCCATACATGTAAATGTCATCTTTGAGTATTTGTGAATTTAGGAATTGCTACAGATAGAACAGCTCACATGGTATATAGTTAGTCTATTGAACTCCACCCTGATGCTTCTCAGTATTTTGAAAATGGTCATTTTGGAAGTGGTCCTTATTTGTCTTCCTATAGGTCTGTATGGGAACTGCTGAGTCACTGCCTGAACCTCTGATTGATCACCTGAGGTGAGCAATGAATCAGCCATGGGAGCACAGGCGAAGGCAATTCACCTGTGCTGCCGGAAGGGGCGGAGCCTGGCTCCACCTCTCCTAGACCCATTTAAGAGCTGGCTACCAGTGGAAAGGATCTCTTCTGGAGATCCACTCTGCTGGAGTGTCATAGCAAGCCCAGGATATGGGTAAGCATTCTATCTATTCTCTTTTGATGTAATAACCGCTTAGCCAAACTCTCTTGTTTATCTCATAACATCTGTATGTTCATTGATTATACAAGGTCATCTCATTTTATTCAGTAAATATACTTTAATGAGTTAGACATCTTCACTATCTTCTTTGAGGTGGGAGCGGGAAAAAATACATTTTGCTGGTATTAGGACTATGCTGTTGATGACATACTTTAGATCATGTTTTCTTGTGATATATTTGTTTAACAAGATTGTAATGCTGGACAGTTGTATGGGAACTGCTGAATCATGGCCTGAACCTCTGATTAATCACCTGAGGTGAGCAATGAGTCAGGCACAGGAGCACAGGTGAAGGCAATTCACCTGTGCTGCCGGAAGGGGTGGAGCCAAGGCTCCACCTCTCCTAGACCAATTTAAGAGCTGACTGCCAGTGGTCAAGGATCTCTTTCTGGCGATCCCTCCTTTGGAGTTTTACAGCGAGCCCAGGACAAGGGTAAGCACTCTATCTATTCTCTTTTCGGTATAGTAACCTGCTTAACCAAACTCTCTTGTTTATTTCATAATTATAACATCTGTATATTCATTGATTATACAATAGTCAAATCAGTTACTGGTGTACAGTGCTGTTTTGCTACAGTAACGTAATATTAAAGCTCCTGTAGGCAGTATTTTAAACATGAGGAGAAGCACAGAACATCAGAAGACAAAAACAGTGAAAGAGTAAAAGATTAGATAGAGAAAGGTAGGGGAAAAAAAGAGGAAGTCAGCCTAAAAAGAAATTTTCTGAGGAAATAATGATAATCAACTACAATATTGACGTAACTTATTTGTCCCAGACTTTTGAATACTTTTTATTAAAAAAAGTATTTTTTTAATATAAAATGCCTATATGCTAAATGTTTGACTATAGTAAGTAAACTATGTAAAAGTATTTGAGGCCTGAATATTTACAGTCATGGAATAAACTGATATTTGTGACTCAGAAATTTGTTGTAATCACATTTCAAATGGAATCTGAAATTATGATATTATATCAATCACAAGCCTCTTGTATTGGGTCCAAACTCTGCAAATTACTAGAGAGAATAGAAAAGTAATACAATATTCAGTAACTGAACTTTACAGATCCTTTATTAAGTTCATGCACGGGATTTTTATTAAGATACAATTAATGTATGCAAATAGAAGTATGTTGTATGTTTTATACTTCTGGCTCTGCCAGAGAACCTGCTACCCCCTTTGCCACAGAAATTGTTTTTTTGGCTCCAACGTCTTCTGTAAACAGCATTAAATACCCACTCATTTTCTACCTATGGAGTAGATGAAAAAGAAATGGGAGGGAAGATGGTGGCCATATGTCAAAATACTTAACATTCTGTTGCTATTTGTTTAACATTTCAGTAGCAGACTTTGCTGCTTCTATGTAGGAGGAAGAAAAAAAACAACCAAAAAACCAACATGCTTGTCATTGCTTTTTCATCTGCTGTGTAACCAGTTTACTTGAGACTTAGGACACTGCTGGCATTAATATTTTCTTGATGTGCAGTAGAATTAGTTCTTCTGTTTGAAGCTGCTCCAAGAAATAAGTACTCTTGAGGGGGAAAAAATGATATTGTTTTAGAAGCTAGCTAGTTTACTCACTACTGTGTTTATTTTGTTAGTAAATTGAGCTGATTGAGCTAGATGTCGAATACAGTTGTTAGCTAGGCTGAGCTGTTTCTTTGTCAGTACTGGAAATGTGAGAAAGATGATGTGGTATAAATACGGAGTTGTTGGTTTACACGCACAATGCTGAGAACACTTGTGAATGTTAGTTGCATAGTTAGGAAGTATGGATACAGACAAGACGCAGTTGGTCAATTCAAGTAGTGAACTTGTAACTTTCAAGACTCTCAGTAGCAACTGGAAAAAGTAAAGACTCCTTTAGCTACTCATACTTCAATAGTTTTCTCATAGTTGAGGTTACAAATAGCTCAAATGTCATTTAGAATTATGACTATTGGCATTTCTGACACACAATTCTGTTACAGCATATTAATAAATATTAGGGTAGTTTCCCACAGCTCAGAACTCATCAGTGCTATTTTAGACTGTTCCTAGGAGAAATCTCAGTTCCTATTTGTCATACAATTGAAAAATATTGACTTCGGGGGTATCTTAATATTTTGTTGTCATGGCAGTGATTGATTATGGTATGTGTACATTCTCATTTGTTCACTATATAAGTGCATGTCTGTCTGTCTCTGGCTAGATTTTATTGATTTCTTCTGTATTTCTCAAGTCCCATCACAGGTTTGGACCTCGGAATCTGATAGTAAGCTAACTGATATTAAGTTGGGGAGAAAAACAGACAGTAACTTCAGGCTAAAGTGTCGTCTTTTACAATACTATCCTAAGGGATCAATCAGTGTTGACTATTTCATCCATATATAATGGATGTAGCAGTGTCAAAGCTTTGTCCTGACACCTTTTCATTCACCTTAAAATGATCCATAGGTTTGATGAGAAAACACTGTTTCATAAAATTCATTACTTAAATTCCAAATCAACATATTTGTATTCTTGGAATTTTGACTGTGTGATTACTATGTAGTAGTAACAGTAAAACTGCAGTAACCATAGTAATTTTTTCAGCTACACTTTTTAAATCAAGTGTAGATTGTCCTTGAGATGTATCTGATCCTTAACAAGCCACTTCTAGAGACAAGCATGAAAATGTACTATAACACTAGCTATGTTTTATGAAAGAACTTATCCACTCCCTATACCTAACTTATTTTACCTGATAACTCAATATTTTAAGAGTCTATTTAAATAAATTGAGATTCAATACAGAATACAAGTCATTCTGAGTTCAAAAACGTATTTAGAAATGAAAATGAATATTTCCTTTCATAATTATGTATGAACAAAGGCTATTTGACAAAATAATCCATGGACATATGGGATTCATTGATGTCTTAATTTACTGCAGCACTTGCAGATTGTTTCATTTGGAGGAAAAATGAACAAGTGTATAAGAAGCTAAGAACAGGGGTTGCATTCAGATATGCTCAGAGCACATTTATAACATTGATCCTTGAGCAGTCTATTGCAATTGTATGAACAGTTATGTATGCTTGGTAACATCAAGAATTCTGTGTATAATTAAGCAGAGGAAAGCTCTGAAGGCCAGGGATAAATGTAGAAACTATAAAATGATGGGTTTTCTTATATATCTGCAAGCTCAGTTTCTCTATTTGTGTTGAATTTTGTCTGTATTACGTTATTTGAGAGAGAGTACACTTCTTTAGTTTCTGTGTACCACACAGAACTTTAATGTAATTAGATATATTTAAGGTACAGAAAAATAAGTGCTAGATATCAATATTCAGTAATATATTTGATACAAAAATAAACTCTATTAGCTGTTTCTTAAATCGTAAGACCAAAATAATAAATATGTGATATTATCCAGATTTTTTTTAAATAAAGTCTCTGATATTGTATTATTCTGAAATGATTATTATGGCAAATATTTAGGTGTTATTCCAGTCTTGCTAACATCCTTCAGGTTAAATTATCAGATGAAGTTAATAAAACTACTGATTTTTGTCACTGAAGTGGCTGCTTAACTGATATATTTTTATGGACGCATGGCTGATTTTGATTTACTAAACAAAATAAAAGGATCCATTAAGCTCTTCTCCTTATATAATGAGTTTCTGTAAAATGAAGTAGTTGCACTGATTGGTACTCTTATTTTGAAAATGATTTATTTCCTGTGGCTTTGCATAAAAAGGCTTTGACAAAGGGGAGCTCAACTTCTGCTAATGCTCTGAACTGTATTATAAATCTTCCTTTTGCTTTCTAGGTCATTATAAGCACTTATAAAATCAAGTGTGTTAGAATTGGAATTTGGGGTTTATTTATATGCTGCTGTTATGTTAAGCTATTAATAGCTATGTAGGTTGCTCTGAAATTAATGCTTCCTATTAATTTCTGTGGAAACTACAACAGATAAAAATTGCAGAATAACTCCATAGAGCAAATTCTCAGCTAAAACACTATTTTTCAACATAGTTACCACAAGTAGCTATGCATTTTTGTCAACAATGAACCACTGTTACTATCACCACTACTGAAGCACTCACCACTTCACATGCACTGTTTAGTCTCCATCAACATTCATCAAGCACAGATGAATGCCAGTGGGTGTCCTTATTTCTGTAAATATGAATTCAGTGGCATACCTTTGCTTCATGTGCACTCTCATTAAAGATGCCATTTTTTCAGACTGCCTCTCTTCTACTGTCAGATGGCAACAGAATGTAATAGAATATTGGTGGAAAGGTTCAGCCTCTATTGCCATACCACCAATAACTGCCTATGATGTTGTGGGCCAACATTACTTTCACAGCAATCCTTACATTTTCTTGCTATATATCTATATATCTTCACTTGCTTCCTAAAATTATCCTACAGTAATCTGGAAGCTGGAATGTTG
Organism: Phasianus colchicus; assembly: GCF_987193195.1. Lineage (NCBI taxonomy): Eukaryota > Metazoa > Chordata > Aves > Galliformes > Phasianidae > Phasianus > Phasianus colchicus. The sequence continues at coordinate 45,403,192 of NC_143439.1, forward strand.
AAAGGTTTGGAAAATACCACACTACCTAAAGTAATGACATCTGGAATATATAATGGAAGAAGCAATCAATTTCATTAGTAATCACTACATTATTTCATCTGTGATTCTTGTGGATCATAAGTACACATCAAATAAACTGCTCTAAATATATACACTGAACTCTGTGGTAGTGTTGATAAGTCTTGTGTGAACTGGGGAATAAAATTATTTTGGTTGCTTACAATTTTAGCAAGCTAATGAGCAGAAAGGAAAGACAGCAGATGCCTTTTTCCTTAAGTGGAAGTGCTAGAGAATGAATTTACTACAGAGAATTCTACATACACTCTGAACTCGTATGAGCTTCACAAATGCTATAAATAACAAAAGCAGTTCCTGCATCTCCCTGTGGAATGTAAATAGCAACTGTTGTTTACATGCTTACTGCCTGGAGCCCCAACATGAAGCTGTTGAAAAAAACTTCCAAATAATACCTGTCCCATGGTAAGAGTTCTGCTTTCTAGTCTAAGCTTTATGCTAAAACTGTGCGTGTCTTCCAGCTTCAGAATGAATGAAAAATGTTACCAATTACAGAAAGGTTGAACCACTTACCTTGAATACTCCCAGGAATAGGCGTCATGCAAAATACACCTGGATATGTAGATGTGCTTATCAATGGAAGTAGCAACACCTTTGCTATTTTTCCTATCGCATACGTTTCTGAATCTGACTGCACAAACGTAAATGACTTTTTTACTTCCTGACATATGCACATCCTTCCTGCTTTTCTATAGCATGCTGTTATGAGTGCTCTGTGATCTAATTAAAAATCTGAATTTGATCTATTTAATTTAAACGTATTACCTGCTAGGATGCTTACCAGAGGAGATTTAGGTTAGACATTAGAAGTGTTTTCTCTCAGAGAGTGGTCAGGCACTGGACTGGCCTGCACAGGGAGGTGATGGAGTCACCATGCCTGGTGGTGTTCAAGAGACATCTGGATGAGGAGCTATGAGATATGGTTTAGAGGCCACAATGGTAAAGGGGAGGATAGTTGAACTAGATGATCTTGTAGGTCATTTCCAACCTTGCGATTCCGTAATTCTATTATTCTATACCTCATGTGTAAAAACTATGAATGAACAAAGTGCTAAGTTGGATAATCACTCCAGGTGAAATTCAAAGCTATGAAATGAGATGTCTGCCCGGAGTCCAGGGACTCAGATGTTTATCTTGGCTGTAGTAGAACCTCTGCCCATATATCCATCACAATTCAGGAAGACTTCTAGCTGCTGGCTCCTGGCTGAAATAACCTGAGCGCTGTCCAGAGCTGTGAAGTCCATTGTCGTGACACAGGAGTGGGTATGTGGAGCAAAATGGTCAGTGCTGATGCCCAGATGTCCATGCCATACCATCAGGCCTAGCCAACATGGTTTCATGAAAGGCAGGTCCTGCTTGACAAACCTGATCTCCTTCTATGAGCAAATGATCTGCCTGGTGGATGAGGGAAAGGCTATTGACATAATTTACCTAGACTTCAGGTAAACTTCTGGCCAGGCCCAGAGAGTGCTGGTGAATGGAATTAAATCCAGTTGGTGACCAGTCACAACTGGTGTTCCCCAGGGGTCAGTACTGGGGCCTGTCCTGTTCAATATCTTTATTGATGACCTGGATGAGGGCACTGAGTGCACCCTCAGTAAGTTTGCAGATGATGCCAAGTTGGCAGGAAATGTCAATCTGCCTGGGGATAGGAAGATCCTACAGAACAATCTGGATAGGCTAAAAGCGCCTTTCCAGTGGGATGAAAGTGGGATGAAATTCAACAAGACGAAGTGCTGGGTCTTGCACTTTGGCCACAACAAGTCCAGGCAATGCTACAAGCTTGGGGCACAATGGATGGAAGACTGTCAGGAAACAGACCTGGGGCTATTGGTTGACTTTCAGCTGAACGTGAGCAAGTAGTGTGCCCAGGTGGTCAAGAAGGCCAATGGCATCCTGGCTTGTATCAGAAATAGTGTTGCTGGCAGGAGAGTGATCATCACTCTGTACTCAGCCCTGGTGAGGCTGCATCTCAAGTACTGTGTTCAGTTTTGGGCCCCTTACTATAAGAAAGACACTGAGGTCATGGAGACTGTTTAGAGAAGGGCAGTGAAGCTGGTGAAAGATCTAGAATAGAGCAGAAGCCTTATGAGGAGCAGCTGAGGGAGCTGGAATTGTTCAGTCTGGAGAAGAGGAGGCTCAGGGGATTCCTTCTCTCTCTTTACCTGAAAGGAGGTTGTGGTGAGGTGGGAGTCAGCCTCCTTTGTCACATAATTAGCATTAGGACTAGAAGGAATGGCCTCAAATTGCTCCGGGGCAGGTTCAGGTTGGATGTTAGGAAGTAATTCTAGTAATCCTAACATTTTCTCTGAGAGTGTGGTGAGGTTGGAACCGGCTGCCCATGGAGGTGGTGGAGTCACTGTCCCTGGAGGCACTCAAGAAACATTTAGATGTTGTACTGAGGAGCATGGTTTATTGAGAAATATTGTTGATAGCTGGACAGTTGGTCTGGATGATCTTTGAGGTCTTTTCAACCTTAATGATTCTATGAGTTTTCTCTTTTGCGCTAGCCTTAGACTCTTGTCTATCAGTATCTGGTTCTAGCCTGACAGTTTTACCCATAATGAGAACTTTTTGGTCACTGCTGAGCACTCCTCTACCACCTAATTCCAGATTTGTACAGTTATTGAGGGGGTAGTAGTGAGCTTGTAGAAGAAGAAAACCTGTAGTTAAGTGTATTCATGTCTGAAATCTTGGTACTGTACTGCTTTGAGTAAAATTATAAGAAAGAGTTGGTGTGAAGAATAGCAGATCAGAATTATACTCTAGGACATAAGTTGAGCATGATTCTTCTGTGTTTTTTTTTTTAAATCATTTGTTTTGTTTTGTTGTATTGTTCTTAATCAAAAAAGGTGCTAAAACTGAATATGAACTGAATGAGTTCAGTCTGCAACATCAAAAACAAACAGAACCTCTCAACAACCAAACTTTTAGGACAGACAAACAAAAACCATTTAGTCTATAATTAAATATGTCATGACCTCGCAGTGTTATACATTTGCAATATTCTATTGTTAATATATGCTGTTGTGCAAAATGTTGTATCTTGAGTCGATGTGTATGTGTTTGGTTTGTTTTTAGAAGAAGTCAAGGAACTTTACATGTTAGTTTTCAAGGATTGTTTATAAAAAGCAAGATGATATGAAGAAACTCATGAATATTCCAAGTACAATATATTCTGTCCTCTGCAATGTTTGAACTTGTTAGACTTATAGCTATACTGTAGTCTACTGGGGAGCCACTCTTTGGCATGTTTTCATAACTATCTTTTATTGGAACCTCTTTGCATGCTTTTCTTCATGCAACTATTTAACATCATTACATAGAGGCATTCAATAAAGCATTCATGCAGTAATGAATAAATTTGTGTCTCCATTCATTAGCACTTTTAAAGATACAAAATGCTTAAACTGGAATCAGATTTTTTCTAAATACTTGTTGCAGTACATGCTTCTCTTTGAGTAGGCACATAAATATAGGCTGATGGACTTCTTTCAGTGTTTTGTCCTAAACTATAGGGGGATATGGCACTGTATACAATGCTATAATACAGGCTGAATTTTCTTTAGTCTTAACAGTCCTCTATGCACATACTTCTGTGATGATCCAAAATATTTTCTCAACAATAAACTTTTTGCATAGGTGTGCTCTAAAATTACCTACTGTAAAACATATTTCCTGCTCAGAATTAGAAGACATTTTGATTAAGCAGTGCCTCTGTAGCAAATTCAGTTTTGCAGGTGTGACTGCTGTTGTTGAACCAATAGTCATTGTATTGTGTTTTCTTAGCTCAGTAGAAAAAGCAAGTGGTTTTCTGTAACTTAATACAGTTATTGTTGTGCAATTTTACGGCTATATATCTAGTTTTCTTGCCATAGGTAAGCTGCATCTTCAAAAATGGATGCTTTAAGAACCAAGTTACAGCTCCTGGTTGGTGAGGCTGTGAGTGGGGAAGGGATTGACAGCAGTTGGAAAGCTAAAGTTCAAAGTGAAGAAGTCCACACTGCAACATTGTTTGAACAAGAGATAGACTTCGTCTGTAGGAACCAAGTCAAGGGGGAAAACAGAGAATATAGAAACTAACTCTATAGGGTAAAAAAAGAGAAAAGTCAAGATTATACTAACTTAAGGTGTGATCTCCAGGATCTAGTGGGGTTGAGGAAAGAGTAACTTGAAAGCTAGAGTTTGGCATACATACTGCTTCTTCCATATTGTCATCTAGTGGTTACTGGAATGGAAAAGGAGCAGTGCTGTGATCAAATTGCTGAAATAGTAGATTTTTATTTAATTTTGGCTTTGTTATTACCCTTACCAGAATTTGGAGGACTACTTGATTTGGTTGCAGTACTAGACTGCGCAATTACTGCTGTGTTGAAGTGGGGGAAGCAATGCTGAGAGGGGATGAGGAAGGGAAATTGGAAAATTGTGGACTTGTGTAGTTACGTATGCTTATCATTCATGTGTTACTCATAATCTGACAAAGAAAAACCAATGAGCAATAGGGAAGAGTGAAGGGTAGAAGGAATGTAAATGCAAAAGTAAAACAGGAACAACAGATCTATACAATTATATTGCAGGTGTCAGTAAGAACACTGATTAGATAAAAAATCATTCTCATGTGCTAGACATTAAATAGAATTTTTCATTGCTGATACTGTGTACATGTCAATTCTATGCTCCACCTGCAGTGTACTTCTCCTAAAAAGGAGCTCATTTAGTGCTTGTATATTTACTTTTATCTCTATTTGGTAAGTGGAAATCAAAGCTTAGACGTGCTCAATACATAACACTGAAAGAAAGCTTCAAAATGTAAATTCAATCACAGCATATTTAAGAAATAAAAATTAAAAATTGAAGGATATTTGATAGGATGAGGTGCATGGAGCTGGTGAAAGCTTGTCAAAAGATGAAAGAGTATTCATGACACTTAAACTATAAAAATAGAAAACAGTAAAAAGCCAGATGCAAGTATTTTTTCTAAACACAAATGGCCTTACATGTACTGATCTTTCTGGATACAAATTTTAGCTAATTTCTGCATGGTGTGGAATTAATTCAGAAAAAGACTTAGATGCCTGTAACAGGACTGGACAAGAAGTAACTTTCCCATCCCTTGATATTTCTTCAACTTTGTGAAAACTTTACATCCTTATTTGAAACCCTTTAAATTTATTGTGTAAATTACCTCTTGTATTGCATACCTCAGTGGTAATCAGCAATCACCCAAGAGAGAGGAGATTAAAGAAAAAATAATCTTACTCTTTTGTTTAGTTTTAGGCCTCTGAGTCATTCATATGCCATGATTTCATATGCTCTGAAATGATAGCACAATTATAGGTAATCTTTGCTGAATATCTTCTCATGACTTTGGAAAAGACATATGCTCCACATTACTTGAATAATATGGAGGGATAAAAGTGATGTGGGCAAACTTAAGTGTGACTTCCCAGGGAATTTAATATATTGCAGGTGAATGTTAAAACCAGGAATAAGATGCTGTTGTCTAGAAAGCCAATTAAAAATTATGCTAACACATTATAAAACAGGTTTTCTTCTTCTAAGGTAATATCTTCTCACCTATATTTAGATAGTTAATTCAGATGAACATGGAAGAAATATGCCCAGTATTACATTCTGCAAAAAATGAAGTGCCTGATGGGACTCCTGAAGTTTTACTTTTTCTTGAAGTAGGATATTTTCACCTGAAAGTACAAGTCAGAAGATGAGACAAATTTCGTTTTACTTTCACTTCCACATGCAATCATTGTATGACATTTGGGTTGATCACTCAGAACCACAAAAACGATAAAGGCATTCCTGTGAACTCTGCCAGGAATATATTTCAGTAAAACTTTGTTTCTATACATATTTCATGGTGTGGTTTGGTGGCTTAGAATGGGACATTGGAATGTTTCAGCATATTAAGTAAAATGCCCATGAAATTCTGGTGCTATAAGAAACTTAAGTGAGCTAACGGGTGTAGCCAACAACTACTTTACCAGAAGGCTATAGACATTTTTCTGCCTAGCAAATAGAACTGCAAGCATGGTTCTATTTATTAGTATATTATTATAGTAGTATTTATTTCTGGAAAGCTTATTGGCACAGTGATGTGTTTTGAGTATTTCCACATTACTTGAAGTCCTCTTCCTATACTGGAAGGGAACATGTTATACAAGGCAACTTAAAGTAGGAGAAGCTGCTATATAAACACCAAATTCTACATATGATTAAAATTGTAGCTATGTGTAGCTTATCTGAAACAGAGCTCCACAATGCAAGTTATTTAGAGGTGAATGTTTCTGAGCATATACGAATATAAATAAGCGTTGCAAATGACTGTGAATCAGCACATTGTTCTTAAGAGCTGCTCAGCTTTCTTATTTGAATAGCTTTAATATACATATGTGTGGTGTCTGTCATCTATGAATTTTGCAGGTGGAGATCCATTGGTCAGAATCAGCATGCCAATGTAAAAATGATTTAAACCTGGGCTACTGGTCAGCTGATATTGCTTATTCATTTAATTTTTTTAAAAATTTCTCTGATAGGAAACGTTTGCAATATTTCTTTTAGCCTTGGTACCTTTTAAAATTATTAGATGCTAAGCATAATCATATTAACATATTTATAGGAGCAAAAGAAATGGCATTCTGATAGTACAAATACCAGCAACCAACTACTTGAGGAATTACTGATGGAACTTGCTATAAGATGAGCAACATATCATGGTAATTGAATCCTTTAACATGAGCGTAGACATCATTTTTATAGTAAAGATGTATGTAGGACATCATATTTCTGTGTCAGTTCCCCAAAAATAAAGGATAAATCATCCTGAGATTCATGGCTTGTGTGATGGAATAGTACGCTTTCACACATGAGGTACACTTAATATTGACCAGCACCTCAGAAGATGGAGGAGTTTGAGACAGCAACATTCTTCACATTCTCTTTGATCTAATTATGGACCTTCACGTCAGCAATGTTCACCAAATATTCATGCTATTTCTCCTAAAGAAGAAGGTGTATGTGCATTCTGCTACCAACATTTCTGGCATGGGTAACAAAGCAACTTTTAAACATCACAAAGACTCCTGTTTGTGCCCCCCATCTTCCCCATAAATAACTGAACTTAACAGCTGTATGTTTTTACATTATAGAAGTGGATAAGAGCGTGATATGTTTAGTAAGCACTGCTTTTCTTGACACTAGGTGAAATTCAATCTGCTGTGTGAATTAGATGTTGGTTTGCAGCCAGAGTAAACTGATGTAGCTGTGACAGAGCTGCAAAGGAAAGCAGGGTGCGATAAAATGTCTGCAGTGTAAGGCCTTAAGATTTCTTTTTAAGCTCTGAAGCAGAATGTGATCTGTTGGAATGTGATCTGTCCCTGGAAAAGTGAGGAGAACTTCTGGCAGCATTCATACTCATCCTGTCTGGGTAGACTTCTTGCTCAGTCATGAGAGAAGGCAACCTACTCAGAGCTCTGCAGTGCTTTTGCAAGAATTTTTGAGTACAGTTGACATCAAGAACTGTGATACAAGAGAACTGTGATAAAATGGAGGGGATGAATGTGAAAGTAGTGATAATATTTGCTGAAGGATAAATCGCAGTAGTAATTCGCCAGTTAGTAACTCAATATTTGTACATGAAATACTGCATACAAACAGGAATTCAGATATGGGAAATTACTGAACCACTGAAGGGAAATATCATTTTTCAGTGTAGATCATATGCAGGAGCTCAGTTAAAAAAAAAAAAAAACAAAAACCAAAAAACTATAATGACAAGAATTTGTTAAATAGTTAATCTGCATATAAACAGGTTACTTTAAAAAATCCAACAAATGCAACAAGTCATTTATTAATACAGTACATAAAACTCAAATATGTCTTCAGTTGGGAATACTCTAGTATCCAATCATAAGGAATGTCATTAGATTTAAGAACAAGAGGAAGTTACTTGCCACAGGTGAAATACTGGGATTTTTCTCTTTGCTTTATCAAATCCTTCCCACACACAGCATGTACACATTCATTATTATTACTTTTTTTAATGATATTTGTTTCTATATGCACTCTGACACTATTCTATATTAATTTGGCAATGTGGCATGCAGCAAAGCATCATATACTTTGTGTGAAAGCATTTCTGTCTGAAAACATGCTTTGGGAGAAATCAGTGTATCTATACATAGGTATTTGGTGCCACTTTGATTTCTGCAATGTGTGAAAAGTCCTTGCACAATCCTTCTGATGTGGGAGGTGAGAACCTAATGAAATGCCTTGTATTAAAGTGTCACCAGACCCATGTTGCTATCCAATATGTAGGATTTTGGAGCAGGGTACTACAGTGCTCCTGAGGAAAAGGAGGGTCAGCAGAAGCTACTATCTTTACTCCCTAGAGGAGTGTGTGTTGTGCGTTCCAGCGTGGAAAGTCCTGCTCACAACTGAAAAGGTTATTGCATATATCACTGGCATTTTCTTGTCCCTCATGAGGAGTTGTACGCTGTGATTGATAAGTGACAGAATGCATTGTCTTTAACTCAAATACATCTTTAAGACCATCCAATATAGGAAATGGAAAAAAATGCAGTATATTTAAGTATTCTCTAGGCATTTGAAAATCACCTGAACTCCTCAATACAAGCAAAATGGTCAGTTTTTAGTATCCAACACTATTCTGTGGAATCCTTACTCCATCAAGTTCTGTAAAGCAGAAGAGTAAAATCGCCTATCAGACTATGCAGAATATAAAAATGAGCCAACAGAAAAAAATAAGTTTCTGTGGAAGCTGCTGTTCTAAGCATAAATAAAGCACACAGACACATTGTTAACCTGTCTTGGGGCCTGGCAGATTTGCGAATTTTTTTTCTTCTTAACTGAAAATATAGCAATAAAATACTATAGTTTAATTTTTTTCAAATCATATACTAAACTAATTGTTAGCCTCTTAGCTTAAAAAACATTTTCCATTCTAAGGAGTCATGATATGTTTTTATATCTAATGAAATGTCACTTTGCCAACTAGATAATATCCGTCTTCTAATAGGGAATCTTAAGATCACAGTCTTCATTTTTTAACAGGGATTATATGAAATGTCATTCATGTATCTTATGTGAAATTACTTGCAGATCAAAAATGTATATGAAAGATTTTTCCAGTAATAATAAACTAACGAATTTGTTAAAGACCTATGAGCAGGTCTTGAATGGAATATAGGATCATCTTGTCAGAGGGCTAACAAAAATTTGTCAAGGCAATTCTGCAAAATAATCTTTCTTTTTTCTTGACATTTATCAGCTCAACACAGGCTTCTAAACAGAGAAGCACTGACTTTGACCTCATTATTCTAAGGTTTTGTGGCTAATCAGATGAGGATTCTACAGTAGATATATTTGATAAAGTTAATGCAAAATAAAATCATTTCAAAATATACCTTGCTCTGCATCGTACCATTGGTAGGAACAGCAGCAGTGCTAGAACAAATAAGATAATTAGTTGCCTGAGCTGTGTTTGCTTACCAGGGTTTAGAAACTCACTAAGTTTTTATGTGGGAGATTATTTTCTTTACAATATCCTCCTAGAATAATTATATAGGATGCATCACTCTAAAGAACAGATATAAAGAAAAGCAGCCTCAGAATAACCTACATACCTAAAAACCTACCTTTGCTTGAGCGTGCTTGATGTATTCTAATTCTAAAGTGCAGTCCAGAAATGTGTTGTAGGTTCTAACGTGTGCTGGGGATATGCATCCAGTATGTAAATGCACACTGCAATTTTGGGAGAATTTCAGCTGCCAGGGCGAGCACTGGCTGGTGTCTTGGAGTTAGGTGGGACACTAACCTGGCAAATAGCGCAGCACGCATCTCCATGCTACAGGGATGTACTCATAATCATGGTGATCTTTTTTTATAGAGCCACTGGTGAATTTGTTGGCACTGTGCAGTAGAGCAGGTTAATCCATTGTGGGTGAAGGACTTTGTCTTTTAAACTTGATGAAATTCCTGTTGGCCTGTTCTCTGCCTGACTGCCCTATCCTCAGTTGCATCAACCATGACTCAGTATATTAGACAAGGCAAATAGAGGGAGGGGACAGTATTGACAGCCCATGTCTTATCAATAGTAGGAATAGCAGTAATGAAAACCAACGTAACTTTAACTCTGTCTTGATACCCTGGAAGAAACTTTTTAATTTGTTTGTGCTTTTTTTATTTCTTAAGATGTATCCTACTCTCCATGCTCCTTTCTCTCGTCCTTCCAATGAGCAACTCTGAGGTCACTGCCTCCTAAACTCTTTCACAAAGAGATCCTGGTTCTCTTCTAAGACAGTTACTGATAGGTATGTAGATAATTAGAGAATGTCAACAGTCAGTCTAGAACACAGACTTGGACAACAAGTGATACTTGACAGGAGTTTAATTCAGATTTTGACTACAAGTTTTAAAATTCCTGATGGTTCATCTCAACTTTGATTTCTGATCTCACTTTAAGGGTATGAAATGTCTACTTTCTTTTAAGATGCAAGGTATCTTTCATACCAATTACTTCTGTTGAACAATGCTTTTTTTCCCCTCTAAGTTATCAATACCTCACCATATTTTCAAAATTTTTAATTCCTTTGGAGATGGTGTTTTTTGGTAGCGAAGAAAGGAACACAAACAGCGTATGCCACAAGAATGATAAATTCAGATTCTTGGTAATTTTTTTTTAAGACTAAGTCTCTGTCAAATCAGTGTTTTTTATGTTCCATCCCGAGAAATTTCCTTAATGAAAACAGTGTGTTGGTTTCTTTGGCTGGAAACATAATCAAGAAGAGTCTGTGATCACTGCACACATTATACTTAAGTATACTTCATATTCACTAAAAATCAGAAATTCCTCCTGCAGTCAGTCTTGCTACCCTTAGTGTGTAATCATCATTTTAGCCCACAACTGCACAAGCAGAATTCATTGTCTGTGATTTTTTCTGCTAAAGAATAAAACAAACATTGTCTAAAGCTTCTATTTGCTTTCTGCATTTGCCGTGATTTCTGAAATATGCCTTACCTACTGAGACTGTTGTCTTTTATTACTTGTAACAGTCTTTTTTTGTTCTGACATTAAAATAAGTGGTTTTAGTCCTTCTATACACTTAAACTTTTTTTCTCTTTGTGTATTTTTTTTCATGTAAAATAATGCAAATTGCTACACAAATCACATACTTGTCAGGCAGTTACAGCAGGTTCTTCAGAGATGTTTGCTTCTCTATTAAGGCATTGTATGTCACATATCATCTCTTCTCTGTAATAATCTGATATATTTTTTTTTCACCTTCAGTAGTTTCTTTGGGAACATTGTCTACTGTTAGTAATTATTTATCTCTTGGTAATTTAAGGTAAAATATATATCCATTGTTTGACTCATTTTGGAGTGCATGTTGGAGAGTTTTGAATAAAGTGTTACATCTTCCACTGGAAAACACATTCTCTTCTAAGCTGTCAACTCTACCAATCTGTACATTGCAAACCTATCTAACCCAGTCTTGTAATGAGGATAAATATGCATTGCTCATTACTGGGGTGACAGTGGTCTTACACAGATTCCTGACTTCTGTCGTCTAAGGATGTTATGCAATCTAGTGCTGGATCATTCACTTACATTCACATTTATGCTAAGAGTGTTAAGCTGCTAACTTAGAGCAAAATGCAGAGCATCCCCAGGAGCCTGGGTTAAAAGATTAATCTATTCAGACCCAAGTTCCCTGCATCCTATTTGGCCCAGATGGAGAGAAGAAGGTAGACACAGGGGAATTCAGTGTAATGCAGTACTGTCCATCAAAAAATAATGGTACTGAACTCTATTTAGCACAATGTGAATTCTTTTATCCTATGTAAAAAATAATAATAATAATAAAAAAAATTTAAACAAAAAAACACTAAAACAAACAAGCAAAAAAACACACAAACGCAAAAACAAAAAAGCCCACAGGTATAAATCATACAGATTTTGTGCATAAATTTGCTTTTTAACATTTTTTTAAAAATAAAACACAATGTATGTAGTTAAAGGAGTTCTGGCAGGTCATAGCTGGCATGCTTTAGGACCTCTGACAGCAGACTCAAACTGAGAGATAATAAATAACATCTGAGGAAGAATCTCTGTGACTTCACAGCTTTATTCTAGAATGAGTTTTGAATTTTTCTAGAAATACTGACATGTTACCTTAGACAAGCAATGGTCTACAAGAATTATTTTCTGATGATACTTTGTGCTGAAAAATGTTCCACAGTCATTTGTCTCCAAAACTTTGTCTCCAGAAGTTTGCCTGTGGCATGTTTAGTGTTGAGCAGGGAGGAGTTCTATTGGCACCAATACTTTGAGAAGCAAAAGAATCCTTTTGGTCCTAGTACTTGAAATTCTCTCTGAGTTATTGAATCAGATTTCAAAGTTAACTTCTGCTGTTAATACTTGTGTGAGTAAATTTTTTATGTATTTTTGCTCATGTGAATTTTTTCATTCAAATAGAAAGGAGAAATGTCATCAAATCTTACAGATGGATGAAAATTCTGGAAGTGAAAAACTCCCTGCTTTATTCTAAATTAATCCTTAAATTAAAAATGAATAACAACATATTGAATCATTTTAATTTTATGTTAAGTGAAATATCTTTTATATTCATTCACATTTCATGAGTAGAAGAAGTGAATATGAATATTCTTATTATTTCCTTGTAATTGGGCTTTAACATAATTTCATTCAGAAATCATTGCCTTTTTGTTCCAAAGGAAAAACTCAGCGTAGTCAGAATTATGCTGTAATTCAAAAGGAAAGTGAAAAAGACAGACAAAAGAATAGTAGACTGATATGAAGAACTGCAGCCACAGGTTTAGGTGTTTGTTTACCTTTAGGCAGGACGGATATATTAAGATACTCATTTTGTGTATAATTTATAACGCAATCTCAACTGATTACTTTAAGTGACGGCTATATGCTGAATGAAATCTATCCATGAGAGAGTCTGTAGAGCAGGTATACAACCTCTAGGAGAGGAGAACTGTTTGAAATGATCTGCTTGATGACCTGTTGGTTTTATTTGCTGAAGTAATGTATTGTCTGTAGAGCAACTGCTTAGAGTAATGGAATAAAAGATTTTTGAGGAAAGATCCACAGGAAACATTTATCAATACTAAGATCAACGATGCTGTGCAGCACTTCTTATGAAAACCTTCAAGCTGTTTCATAAGGAATAGTGAATCAAATAAAAGATGTGAAAGTGCACGTGAGAGAAAAAAAATGTTTCAAGGTATCTAAGAAGACTGGTTCTGAATTTAACATTTGAAGAATGAAAGTCAAAGTAATGTTTTGAGTTCAGCAATAATTCAGCCTTTTTTTTTTCCTATTCTGCAATGTTACTGCCACCATTAATATACCATCTTTTACAAATAATGTTCATCTCAAACTTGTGTCATAAATTCATTAGTGCCAAAACACGTCAAGGGGCTTTTTATTTTCTGGCTTAGGTATTATTTTCTATAAACAAATGCACAATTTTAATCTTATTTACGATTCCCCTCACATTTTCTACAGCAACCTTTTCATTAATTTTTTGTTCTTTATAGCCATTCTGATATAACAGCAATTTTGTTTTCTTTTTCAGTAATGCATTTGTATTCTGCTGGAAAGGGCACTTCCTGTTAAAATGCAAGAACTGCAGCGTGGCAGTTATTCATTTTAAAGTAAGATATGTATTTTTAAATGATTTAAAAAATCTGGTCATGTTAGCAGAAAAAAACAGAATGGCATTTTAAACTGAAATTCAGAGGTCTTGTTGGGGACTTCACCAATTCAACTTTAATAAAGTCATGCACACACACACTTGTGGATTAGAAATGCCAGTTGATTGTGCACCAACCATCTCATATTTTAATTTTCTATATTAGGTTATTTGTTCCTCTTTTATGTATTAATGTGATATCCACTGGTACACGTAGTTCGAATGTGTGCTCACAAAAAGGAAGAACTTATTATTCAGGAAGTATCCTTAACTGTATCAAAAGGGGAAACAGATGACTACAGTATACTGCAACAAGGTGGCCTTTATTTGCAGCAATTAGTTAGAAGCCTTTTATGAAGTAAGACTTGTGTAGCGGTTCTGAATAGGGAATTCAGAAGTAAGAATCAGTAGAGGTCTAAGCATTCCTTAATGTAGCTTAAATTTTATAATGGAAAAAAAATCTATTTTGCATTACATAAAAAAATATATTTCTTTTCTTGTTAATGCTTATTATAGTATTTGAGTTTTTGGTGTAACACATTTATTTGAAAATAAATAAATAAAGTAAGCACGTACTGAGCTGTATGAAAAAAAATTTTATATTAGACAGCAAGATACTGAACGATTTTCTTCTGTTATATCAAGTCTATTTTCTCCATGGTGTATGTATACACAAACAAGCTGAGTGTATGTATACACAAATGGTGTATGCATACACAAACAGAAAAAGCTGAGAAGGCAGATAAAAGAAAAGGGGATTCTGGCTTGGTAGTGAGTGTTACACTTTTGTGAACTAAATTAAGGGTTTGACAAATTGGAAAAGCAAATAACAAAGTAAGAGTAAGTATAGCAAGAAGAAAATTTCATTAAGGAGAAAGAAATATTCCATTCCTCCAAGCTTCACTGCAGCATAGAGTTAAGAACCTTGCTCATGTCCAGTTTTTTATCATGCTTAATTTAGTACTGTTTGGCAGGGTCTACTTCTGGCTTCAAGACAAATAATGTAATTTAGGCAGATTTTTTAGAAGGTAGGTCAGAAGTAGGTCTACATTAGTCTGCTGATTGATAGACTTCACAGTTGAAAGCAAAGTTTCTGAAGGTGTTTGCATATGAGCCATAGGTGAATAACTGGTGAAAAGGAGAAGGAGATGGTAGGAGTTAGTCCTTCCACTGTCAATAGCAGTGATGTGAAAATAGTTGCTGCTGTGTATTTCAAGATTTATTGCTTCTGAGAGGGAAAACAGGTAGCTGTCAACATTTTAACATTATAATCAGGAAAAAGAGCACTCCTGGAAAAAAGAATAGATCAATTTACCAATTACAATTCTCAAATGCTTTGAATTATGATCAAGAGGTATATTAACTTTCAATTGTACAAATTATCATTGTTTTCCTCTTTGTTAAGGGATTGAATATTGTATTATTGTCAGTAGTAACTAGCCCTCTGCTATATGGCACTCTTCCTCACTTTTTTAATATTATTTTTTTGATGGCTTTTCTTTATTACAGTTGGAATGAAATAGGAAATTTCTTCTGTGGCTAATATGTAATGTGTAGCCTATATGTTACCAACTCTACCATTTGTACATACTGAACTTTTATTCTTTTTGCAAGACATGAAGAAAAAAGGCTGTAGATAATGATGGCCTTGTCATTTTGCTGCCCAGCTGTGACAGCCAGAGTCAGCTGTGAGCTAAATCAGAACACAGAGAAATGCAGGCTCTGTGGCTTCAGAAATTTTCCACCTTGAAATGCCAGTTCCTTATACCACAGTTTCTGGGTTCCATCAAATCCCTAGCAAGCTTCTGAACTTTTGAAGGCTTCATATCCTTGATTAAAGGCTAAAGGTCTGCTGAAACATGCACTGCCTGCTGGAATGTTGAACTAAGTGCATGTCCAAGCCTGTGAGGATTTGCTCACAGGTAAAGAGTAAGTCATTGGTAAGAGGAGAATGAAGAGGCAGCTCTAGACTCTTCTTTTTTTCTCTTCTTAGAAAATTGAAAGACAAAAGACATTTTTAAAAGTTTAGGTTGCCTTCCACCATAATTTTTTCCACACACTTTTTATGCTTACAAAACTTACATAAATGTTACAATGAAGTTTATGGAAAAAGGCAGCTGCATTACAACATAAAATTTAAACTTTTTTGAAACTATATATATGTCCAATCTAGTTAATGGAGTGAATGAAGATCTCACTATAGATGTGGCTCCTAAGAAAAATTAAAAAATGTTAGAAAAATTGCAGGCATTTTGGAGTGTTTGCCATCAGTATGATTTAAAGAAAACAGGAATGGAAAGGCCTCAGGAAATACTTACTCCATCCTTCCATATATGTGTTATTAAGCCACAGTAGGGAAAATATTTGCTTGTTGGATGTGTCCATAACTGGAAGTAAATCACACCATGCCTCTGAAACAGCCATCAAGTTTGCCAGTTCCTCCAAGCTAAATGGCTCATGTTGGTTTCAGAAAAGTAATCAGACAACTACTGCAAACCTCGTGGGAGCAATGGCAATGGAGTGAGTGGTAACTTGCCTGCCCTTAGATCTTGGTCTACAGCCTAAATGGTAATTGGTTAATAATTACAGTTTTTTGTATATACCCATATGTAAGTATAAAAAAAGGTATATAAAAAGGTGGAGTGAGGATTCTATGATTCTATGAAATAAAAGCCTCCTGTAGAGACATCAGGAATGGCAAGAGACAACAGGTGTGTCAGTGAAGAAAATATTAAACATGTATGTATCTACTTACTTGAACTGAATAGAAAGGTGATATCCCTAACTTGTATATTGTCTCACAAAAAGCAGCACTTCAGTATTTTCTCAGCACTGAGATTTGTGTATGCATATAAACAGTTTCACTGATACTTAATGTCTCTAGGCTGGGACACAGAATGTAATAAACATTGCTGAACACACTACATAATCCTCTGATTTGGAGAAACAGTACTGATTTTTTCTGTTACTAAGTGAAACTGTACCAGTCATTACCAGTCTTACATAAACATTCTGGACAACAAAGTGGACAACAAAGAATGTATTTTGAAAACTCTGTAATTAATTATATAAATGAAAGCATTCTTCTGGGAAATTTTATTAGCCTTGTATTTATTTCTTTATAATTCATAGATAAGGTATTCATTCCAACAGATTCACCTAGGCAAAGATCTTTATAGGTGTACAGTTAGTGCACAGCTATACAACTAGTATAACTAGTGTTTAGTATAAATTACTGGATGGTATGGATATCTTAGATAAATTTCTATTAATGAAATTGCAAAAAAAAGACAGGCTTTCTCACGGTGCCTTGTCCACTAATGTACTTGGTGGATCAATTCACTCATGTATACTTCATATAGGGATGATTGCTGAAATACCACGTAAAATAAATCATCTCAGCAAGTCATCAGTTTTGGCTGACTTTTTCTGTTGAGAAGGTCAATTTGGGTTCTAAAACACAATATTGTTTTCAAAGTTTAGATTAGGAAAACATCTGTTTTAGTGGTAGCAGTAGGTGCAATCAGTGGATGCCCTATGAACTCCATGTACAAAATTAATAGCCTTAATTTATTCTGCTTAAGGGGAATCAGCAGCCTTTTAATTCCAGTGGTGTACCCTGGTGGGGATCTGCTTATCTGTAGCTCAGCCAGTTCCCAAAAGACTAAAGCTGAGCAAATTCTATTTAGATGAAAGCTGGAAAAAGGAGAGGTTAATAGGACTTGAAGTATTTTTAGTTTGGTTTCATGCTGCATTGATAAGCTGGATGATAAAGAGTCAGAAAATGCAAACCTCCAGATGAGTAGAAGGAACAGTCCATAAATGCTACTGTAAACATCTAGAAAGTTATAGTGACTTCCAGCATTAAGCAAAGTGTGTGTTTTTGAGATATTACATTGTAGCTTTATACATTACAGCTGGGTAAACTCTGTAGGGCTGGCTATACATCTTTACATGTGCAGGAATCATCTTGTTTTGAGAGGGCATTATCTAATAAAATCCTGATGGAAAGAGACTAAGTAAATGGACAAGGCTAATTTTTGAAAGAGAGAATCAGTGATGGGAGCATCTGCTTTGTGTAAGGAGTTTGGATTCCTCTGTTTTTCCTTCTGATACATTTTCCATATCTTCCATTTCCTCAAAGTCCTTGTCAACAGTTTACAGGCTGGTTCGGCCCGGTTCCATGACTAGTGGGGCGGAGGGATTTCACAAAATCTGCATCTCTGGAAAAGGGATCCCAAAATAATGAAAAAGAGCAGCAGTGATCTGAGAAACAACATAATTTACTAAATATAGTATTGGATTGCAAGATAACACACTATAATGCAATATAATTAGAAGTGAAGCTAATAAATCAAATATAGTAAGAGGGACAATATCTGAAAGGTGGAAAGGCCTCACCATAACACTGGAGTGAGATGCACAGTCTGGTTGAGCAACAGGGAGGATAGACTGACAAAGAAGAGCGCATCAGGGGTTATATCTTCTGACTGCAAAGCCCCCTGGGGTATGTAGTTCTTCTCTTCCAGACAGGTACCCAGAACTGGAACATTATCACTTTAAGACCTAGTGTACTACATGACATTATGATGTGGAATACTGGTTTTATGATTTTTGGTTACCATGACAGTCCTCCAAATCCAGGGCATACACAGGCCTGCTGTGAGCTGCATACTTTCCCAGGGATAAGGAATTAATGCATTGTTGCAAGTTTTTAAATTCTGGAGATTACAGAAAATAGTATAAGAAAATGAATAATCTGGAAAAGAGTTAACTTTGTGAGAAACCTATAGTTAACCTATATTAGCACTAAAATGCTTTCTCTAAAAGGAAAAAAAAAAAAGTTGCCTTTTACTGTAAAAACAGACTGCAACTTTCACACTATTTCCTTGTTGTTTAATCCTATACATGAATCCAGAGTACCGGAAGTGTGGAGCACTGCTGATCACATTTTAGAAAGGAGTTGGTCATATTTTTTTTGTTCAAGTGCAGGTATTTGCCAGTTTGCTACCAGCACCTTCTTGAAAAATGCCAATAGTTCTAATCATTAAAACTAGCTAAAAAACTAGTGAGGTGACAGTTTGTGATATAACATGATCATTTTCAAGTGAAATTGCTTTTTATTTGAAATTTTATTTTAGCTAGTTTAAGGCTTTTTTAGACCTAATTTACCTTGTCTTAGGCTTTATCTCAATCATATGATCTACTTCAGTCTACCAGATTTTGTCTTTCTTCTTTCTCAAGATACTTGTGTATTTAACCTTGCTTCTAAACTACCAAGATCTCCTGCCTTCTTTTCATATGCTTATCATGAAAGAAATTGATATCCTAACAGTAGCTGTAAAGGGACTGGTGGAGAGAAAGGAGTTAAACGCTAAACCGAAAAAATGTGTTTTGCTGTTTCCTTTATCTCAGTGAAGAGATAACTATCAGTAAGAATTGCTCCAGATAACAACACCCTCCACTACTCCCTGGCTGTGTGCATACAGTGGTGCTTCCCAGTCTTGTGTTTGTTGTAATTCTAAGATGATAGCCGGAAGATGAAGGAAGTGCTCCTAATCGGAAAGCAAGCTTGTTTCCAAGATTCTGCCATGGAAAGAAAGCAGACTCCTTGTGGTATACACCTATGCAGCCATTACCTCATTGCAAATCTGCTTTTGATGTCTTTGTCTTTTCTCTGGCTGTAGTATGCTGTATTTTAGGTCATTATAGGGGACACCATTTGGAGGAAGCCAAAGTGCTACTCTTATATGATTCCTTTAGTTTTTGATGTATTTTAGTTTCAGGAAATAAACTAAGTAGCTGTCAAGCTACTAATTCACTTTATGTTGTCTCCTAGGCTTACTTTATTTTTCTGAGTAAAATCAAAGAGATGGGATTGGGAAAAGCATTGCTGTGGAATGCAGGCCAGCAGAGGCTACATGCAGTATTTTAATTTGCAATGGCTTGTATTTAGATACATGAGCTTAAAGAGTTTTTTTTTTCAAATAGTGGTATTATGGAAACAGAAGAAACTAGTTGACTTCTGTGTTTGTTCCCCAGCCTTCACAGAATTGTACTGAAAGAACTGTATGTAGTGATGGATCTCCCTAAAAGGCACCAGCTCACCTAGAATCTCTCCTTTGTTTATACTGGCAGAGCACAAGACATGGCCAATATAGCAAGGACACACTGCTTGTTGGTTACTGTTCCTCTTGCTTAATCCACAAGCTTACTGATTTTGAATATTCATATCTTAGAAAGAAGATGGAATGCTTCTGTTTTTGAGGTAATGCTATCTCAAATGGTAACTTTTTTGGTTCAGTTGCAGCAGATTTTTTAGGTCAGTTACATCAGAGACACTAACAACTGTAGCTCTTATAGAAAAGGTGACATCTATTAAAAATGAAAGAAAGTTCTGGTACACTTAGTAGTAAAGGTAATAAATTTCAGAGGAAAAAAAATTGTATTAAAAAAATCACATGAAATGCTTAGCCTTCAAATTTTCCTCTTGAAATTAAAAAGTTTAATTAATTAACCTTTATCAGTTATCATGTTAGTGAATAAACTTTGTCATGTGGTTCTCTGCAAATTCTGTCTCCATAAACTGTTATAATTAGTCCCAGAGTTTAGTCTAAATCGAAAATGTTTGTTAGGATGAAATGATGATGACCAAAATCTGATGATAGAATGTAGCAATGGTGCTACTGAATAATAATGATGTCCATTTAGTTGAACAGCACTGGTGACAAAGTATGTAGTAAAGAATCACAAGATCACATTACTGCCATAACCAGAAGTTGTAGTCATTTCAAAAACATATAGATTTAATGACAGAAGTCTTGAATTGCATGCTTGATGGCGATATGAAAGCAATCCATTAGGGGAAAAAAGAAGGAGCAATTGGTGAGTAAGTTAGCATAGTTAGAACTCCAGTGACAAAAACCAAGCCAGCACATAGCAGATCACGTTAGAGAAATCAATAGCTCTCATAAGTCATTGACAACCAGCATCTATTAAGAATAATATTAGAGACCATTTCTAACTACTCATGTTCTAGTTTGCTTATTCATCTTTTTCACATGCACTTTTTTTACCATGAAACTGATGCTGATTTGAATGTGATTTGAATGATATTTGCTAGGTAGCATTCTTGACTGGCCAAGTTTCTTTGCTACTTTTCTCAAATAAGCCAACACAACTCTAAACTAATGAATCTAATTGAAATTATGATGATACAATCATAAAAAGATTAACTACTGAGTAGAATCCATAATTTACCTGAATAAATACTAGTTCATATATTAAATTTAACATAGAATGCTTTTTATATGAATGAAAGTAAATCTATGTAATGATTGTAAATGTGTGTATGAAATAATAACACAAACTTAGTAATTTGCACAGATTTTACTGATGCACTGTTAATTCTTGAAAGAATTCTGGCTTAATTAAATTAACTATTCAGTCACTGTCTCTGTGGGGTTTCCTGCACTGAAGAAATCTCAGTCAAAACACAGAACACCATTTTAATATAAATGATAAAAAAATATTGCCTTTTTCAGAATATAGGTTAACATTACTATTACAGATTTGTGGCACTCATTCCAGAGGATAGTGACTTGAAAGTGAGGGCTGTTAGCAGCCCGGTTACCTGTGCATTCTGTTTTAGATACCTTGGGTATTTCTGGGTATTTTACCACTCACAGATTCTTAGATTTCTCTCACTGACACCTACCTTTCTCTTCTCACTTTCCTTTTTCAACCTGTTTTTTTTCTAACTTGCATTAATCTTCATTCAGATCTTATCTGTTCCTCCTTTCCAACCTTGCTACTTACATTAGCATTACTACTTTTGAGGATAGAAACAGATATTCTCCTAAGGATTTTAACACCTACACGTTTGACCTTTCAGTGTTGGTATCGTGTTCTGTTTCTTGCTTCTTCGTGCTTGTGATGCAAAATTCAAGAGTTGCTTCCTTTCTGCATTCTCTTGGCAGTAAGCACAACACTCTGCAAAAACAGAGCCTTAGCCATGTGTGTCTCTGTTAGCAGCTTATCAGAATTTGTGCATACAAACCAAAATTCCAATAAATGCATCCAATTTGAACAGCATATTATTTGCCTCTATGCAAACACATCAGGTGAATTCTTATCATTGTTCAGACTAAAGAAGTGCATTTGATAATTATAAATTTCTATGGGATTTGCACTGGTGAAATATAATTATTGTACAGCACAAACTGCTTTCACAGAAATGAAGGAAATGCCTGTCAGATGCTACAACAAAAAGTGTTAGAAAGAAGAATAGAGGACCTGTGTTTGCAAATTTACAGATCAGATTTTGTTTTCGTTTAAAGCTTTTGTTTTACTTTTACTTAGAAATAGACTTTCAGTTCAAGCATTTTCTGGTGCAACAAAATACCTCAGTCAGTGATTATGCCTGTAAAGGCCTGTAGGGACTTGAAGATTTATTAATGTATATGCATAGATATACCTCCTACTAAAAGCATTTTGTAAAGCTTTTCCTTATCTCTGACTTTCATTTGAAGTATTTGCCTTTGGAGTTTTCTACAGCTGAAAATTGTTAATGAGGATTTTATCATTCTATTGATATTGATAGATGCTTATAAGTTTTAAAGAATATACAAGTTGGTCTTTACAAGTTGGTCTTTTTCAGACTATGATTTTTCAGGGTCTGAAACAGACCGTCTTTAAAAATATGTGTATTTATGGTTCTCTATATTCTTCTATAAGTAGCAATGGAAAGTTACAGTGAAAAAAAGTTTTAAAAGTTTCCCACTTTACTGAAGATAAATATTTCTTCAGTGAAGGAAGAATGTTCTTAGCTGCCAAGGCATATTCTTCAATGATATGCATAATTCTGCACCCTTATAAGTCAGAAGAGTTCATAGATTTACTATCACTGAATTGTGTATGTTCTCAAATTCTTACGGTGTGTGGTGTTCTCTATATTTGTTTTTGTTGGGTAAGATTTGGGTGCACAGCCCAGGTTTTTCACCTATTTCCTATCTCTGTAATGATTAATAATTATAAAATAGCCCTTCTATTACATTTTCTCTAGAATATGTATTAAAATATTTACAAACAGGAAAGGAACTTTGGTAAAATGAATTAAATAAAATTAAAAAATCTGTACCCAGTCCAAGAAGATGAAAGGTATGAAAAATAACAACTCCTAATCATTTAGGAATACCATGATAAACTGGTGTGAAAAGGGATACTGAAATACTTGTCAGGGTTCCATTTTCATTTGTGTTCACATGATTTAAAATTCATTATCCCTGTTATCCTGCTCATAGCAGGTAAATTTGATTGATGAACAAAAACACAGCTCTGTAACAAGTGAACAGGTTCAGTCATAGTCACTCTAAGAGGGAGAGAGTGATGGAGAGTGATGGGTGATGGTTGTGGGTTTTTCTTTTTTCCTTTTTTTTTTTCTTTTTTTTTTTGAGAAAATATGGACTCTGTTTATTGACCTGTAGCTCTTTTCTAATTTTTATGTACAATTTCTTACAACTTAATGTGTCTAGTAGTCATGAAATTATCAGATAGAAAAATATTAGTTTTAACATAAATGAAAATGAAGACCATATTGTTTAGAATTCTGTGTTAGCTCTGTTAAACTGCCAGTACAAAAGGTTCTCCAAGAAATGGACTGATGAGAAAAAGGTCTCTAGTACTTCTTGTTTCTGAAGAGACGGTAAAAAAAAATATGAGAATAAGTGAATATTCTCAAAGTGAAGAGAATATTATTTTTTCTTTTTTTTTTTTAAATGCTTTTCATTCATCTCTGGACAAGATGAGGGAATTGACATAACTCAAAATGTATGAGAAATCTGGCCAATTTTAATGATAAAATTAATTGTTTGTTAGTTTCCCAAAGGCAGAAAACATGTTTCTAATAGAAAAAAACTCATTTTACACTTTCAAAATAAGAAGGTACATGCAGATCCCTTACAGTCCTAGAAGTCTTAATTTATCAAAGTAAATATGTAGTGCCAGTGCAAAATTCTTGTATGCATACTGACTTTTGTACCTGACATTGTAAATATGTTTTTCTTTTCTCCTCCTATCTCCCAGTGTTTTCTTGGTGTCAGACTTACCTTTAAATGATTGTGGATGCTTGGTTTGGTTTTGAGGACTTATCAATAAGAAATGGAATTTGAACAAAGCCTCAGGACAGCAGTGAAGAAAAAACCTTGCTGCTTCCACTACCCTCTCCATGGCAAATTTGCTGAACAAGTTTCAGCAAAGTATGGGTTTACTCCACAGCTAAATGGTAATGATAAGAATTTGAACATGAAACAGTAATTCTTAAAATACTGAGTATTAAATTAATTTCACTTACTGCAGCTGCTACCCAACATGGTAACATGATTTTTTTAAACATTAATTGGATTAAAAAAGGAAAATGCATGCTGACTCTGGCCTTTTTATTTCTTCTGGCACTGCGTGGTCTTGGTTTATGTTTGGAAAGCTGCAGTCCGAAACTCCCTATGAAATAGAGCTATCTATCTGAGACCTCTTATATACACTGAAAATATTCAGATAGAGAAGCCTTACTGCTCAGCAGGATTTGAAGGACATTGCTAAGAAAAAATAAATTTTTAAATTTATCTAATTTCATGTTGAACTGAAGCCATAGATTGCAAAGATGGACATATTCAGTAGTAGCTGATACTAGAGATTTTTTCTTTTGCCCTGATTTATTTAAAGTATAGATAAATATACTTAATGAATCTGTAGATACAGTGATTTACTTGTTTTCCTTTATTTAGATTCAGCACAATGGGGTTTCCAAAAGTGCTGGATATTCTCTAATCCTAACAAAGTCAGCAGGAGCTGCAGGTGTTTTATACAGCTGGAAATAGGGTCTTAATTGTTAAATGAAATATATGTACCAAGCCTATTTAAACAAATACAGTATGAGACAGTATTTATCAGATTCTGATAAAGAGACAGCTTGCCAGAAGTCTCATGCGGGCTAGGGTTATACATGAATGAGCTATACTAATCTATCGTAATTCTATCGTCTTCAGAGAAACTACTGCACGAATTATCTTAGTTTCTACGGTTTGCAAAGAGCTAAAGAAATCTATCTGTAGACCAAGGACAGGTCTCAGCTGTGAATCTGGCCTGCATTTTTTGATACTTGGTTTTTTTCTTGGGCATTGCAGTAAAAGTGAAAAGCTGATGACTGAAGTGATCTACAGCTAAGAATTTGGATACAGATGGCTTAAGAAATTCTGCACGCTTCTTGCCAAGAAAATATTTAGAAAATCTTTGAGATTTCTATCCCATTTCTGTATTCAACAGATCAGGGTTAATTCTGCAAAGTATTTGTTTGAATTACTTTCTGCATTGAAAATGTTCTGCACTTGAAAAAAAGTACATCCTATACTCTCAGTTTTTTCACCCATGGCATGTGCTGAGTTGCTTCTATAGACGTGTAAGGCAAAAATAAGCTTCTGATCCTTTTCAGTGTACTTTGCAGCACTGATTTGGCCATTCTGAAAAGGAAAAGCTTGTACATTCTGTGCTCTCATAGTACAATTGTCTGATTTTTCTCAGAACAGAGTGATAGGAGTTAAGTCATTTAATGGTCTCTGCAAATAAAACAAGGACAGGTCTCAGCTGTGAATCCTCGCTCACCTGCATTTTTGATACGTAGTTTTTTTCTTGGGCATTGCAGTAAAAGTGAAAAGCTGATGACTGAAGTGATTACAAACAGAGTGAATGCTATTGGGGAAGGAGAAAAGCAAAGTCTTTTTTTGACATTGACTTTTATTTTCCTTCTCCATGTTCAAATGAAAGTAAGAATTCTTTCTCCAGAAATATTACCACTGAACTAAGTCTATGGCTTCTTTCAAAGAGGTAATACCATTTAATTGAGTTCATAAACAATTTAATGAAATCTTGCTAAGCATTCCCAAAAAACTTGCAGTCTTGCTGTTATTATATATTTCAAATATGAGGTATCAACATAGTAATTTCATGAGTAGATTTAAAAACGTTTGTTCAACACTAGAAGAGGGTTCTCAAAATATTTTCTAGCTGAATGTCTGCCTAAGTAAGGATTGGTTTTTCCTCTTCTGTGTCTGTCCTTTACTTTAAAAAAACTATCAAACATAAGTCCTCCAGTAACAGTGATTCCACAATCAATCTGTACAATCAATTTTCTATTTCCTCATTCCATCCTTTAGAAATACTTTTCTAATTTCTATTCTGTATCTAAGCTCTATGTTCTATCTATTTCTTTTGCTGCTTTAATGCAAATATTGACAAGAGTTTAATTTTGTTTCTCCTTGCAATTTCTCTATATTCGAAGACTCTTGTTTGGTACACTGTCTCATCTCTTCAATTCCATGTTGTCCATACAGGGA
This sequence comes from Phasianus colchicus, assembly GCF_987193195.1. Classification (NCBI taxonomy): domain Eukaryota; kingdom Metazoa; phylum Chordata; class Aves; order Galliformes; family Phasianidae; genus Phasianus; species Phasianus colchicus. The sequence goes on from NC_143439.1 coordinate 45,429,413, forward strand.
CTCTCATTATAGCACAGTCGATTTGTGATTCCTGTGAGCTATACTAATGTATAAAAGTAACTATCAATATACTATTGTTCTAGCAATTATACTATTCCTAATGCCCAACTAGGTAGCATCCAAGTTACATACATCTGTTTTGATGTCAGCTCAAAGAGCAGTGGAGCAAAAAATGAAGATAAGATTCTTGCTTTGTCCCATAAATAACAACTTTTTTTTTTCCATATATTTATTGAACCAAAGAGTTTGCACAGTTCTGAGTTACATACAACCTGATGGCAAGATGTTATGGTGCATTTCTTCTTCAGCTCGATTCTCAGATAGTTACCTAGAGACATTTCAAAAATCCTCTGTGGTCCTCCTTAGGAAGGCACAAAAAATATCCAAGTTCCTGGCATAAATCAATCTGATGGGAATGTTATAGCAAATAAACATATCATAACAGAACATACGTTGATGTTTCTGCAGTGTTTGTAGCTTTCTATCAAGCATTACTTCCGCAGTGTTTGCAAGATAAAAATGATATTATGATCTTTATGTATGCTGGTCTGAGTCTGGTAATAATTATATTTGTGAATTTTCCCAAGGAGAAAATTTACCAATTTCATGGAAATATGTTGTTTATCATGACGGAAAGACTTGCAGTTAGTGAAAGAGAAGTTGAGGGAGAAGGGGAAATGAAAAATAAAATTTTCTGTGCTGCTGCACTAATGGGCTTTTCTCTATGTTTTATTATAGGTAGTATTTTGCAGAGCTTAAATACAACTCTAAGGCTCCTTTTTCTTATATGATTCTTGTCACTCCTAGAAATCTACTTCTGCAAAATTTCTAATCGGACCTTATAGCATGTACTTATTTGAAGAGGCCACAGAAGAAGATTTTCTTGGATGATTAAATCTACTTCTGCAAAATTTCTAATTGGACTTTATAGCATGTACTTAAGAGGACAAGGAAGAGGATTTTCTTGGATGATTATTAAAAAAACAAAACAAAACACCCTAAAAAGCCTACATATGGCAAAGATGAGTTTGTATTTGATCAGATTATTCCATTGCTAATTATAAAAAAATATCAATTGATAATTGCTGTACAACTGTTTAGCAAATATGTAGTCACCATTTGTTTAACCAAAGTTGAGAGAAAATAAAGACTGAAAATTGGCATCTATCAGTATTCAGAATGGACTACTCACTCTCTTCCTAAATTTGACTTATCAGCTATTCTTAACATGCATGTATGTAGAAAAAACAGAATAGTCCTCACTAGACTGTTGCAAGGAAGTTGCCTGCTCCTGGGAGGCTGTTGTTGGGTTCTCTGATATTTCATTAGTTTTCAGCATTTTGATCACTTCTATTTTCTGATTTACTTTTATTATTATTATTTTTATTATTATTAATATAATAATTATAATTATTAATAATAATAATTATTAATAATTATAATTATTATTAATTATTATTAATAATAATAATAATAATAATAATTTTATTATTATTATTATTATTAATTTTATTTCAGTTAAAAATTGCAGTGCTCTCTCAGCTTTTGAAAGTGAACCCAGGCTGTTTGTTGCTTTCAGTTTCCTGACTTCTGTGTGATAGGAAAAAGAAACACCACTTGCTCTGTCACATTGTCTGTTCTCTAAACTACTTTTTCAAGGTCATATTCCTTCTAGTCTACCATGAATCTCTGCTGGACTGTGATATATTACAGAAAGAATGATCTTGAGAGCAGAAAGGGGAAAAAGCACATAAAATGGCATACAGCTTTGCCATTCTTTTCCACCAGATTTGCTTAAATAACTGTTTCTGTAGAGCATTGCTTGCTGGAGTGCTTTTTCTCATTCTGACAGAAGCAGATTTGTGCCCTGGTTACCATGGGCCTGGGCTCATAGTATGGCCCTTGCAGGAGGGGAAGCTGATTCCTTGGGTGGTAGCTGTGCTATTGCCCAAATTGAACCAAACACTGCTATCTCCTTCTATGGAGTTACCTGGGACAACAGTATAACCCCCAAGCTGTTCTAAATTAAATTTAGTTGGTTCTTCTTGGAGTTAAAGTTAATTCCTATGTTTAGGAGGTATGATATCTTTTCTATTTCCGTATGTTTCCCTTTTGACTGGAACAAATTATGTTCTACTTACTGCATAGAGAAATGAAAGAAATGTCAGGGCTATCATCCAAGAAGGAATTCAATTCTTACCTTTTCTATTATGTAAATGTGAAGCATAACTATTATCTCTTTGATGGAAGCTGTACTTATTGAACATAAAGTAATACAGTTCAAGAGGAATCACTAATGATTTTATATATAACTACTGGTAGGGAAAATAACTTATTGGCAAAATAAGGCTTACTAAAAGATGATTCTCACCTTCACACAGAAGCATAGTTACTGTTATTACACACAGTAAATTCCTTTATGTCCTCTTTCTTCAGATTGTTTCAGTTTTAAACTCAGTTGTTCACCTTGTCTAGCAGATATACATCTGTCTTGTGGATTATTTCCTGAAAAACTAATCTAACATACATATAAATAAGGGTTGCTCTAACATTAAGGTTTCTAAATTGAAGTTTTAGTTGGCTAAATGTACTTCTTATCTATTCAGCATCTTGCCTTTCCACTTTATGCTATGACTCTTTGGATTTGTTGTGCTCTTAACTACGCTAGTGTAACTGTTATATACTTTAAATCATCTGGTATATGCACCTAAATACTGACAAGCAGAAAGAGACTAAACATTTGCTGCGGAGTACTTATTCTTTTTTGTAAAGCATTGTATTCAACTTTCCAAAAGTTTATTTTTATAAATAGGATAGAGTTGGATAATATTTGATCGTTCTCACCATTTTCTTTCTTCTTGGAGCCTGGATTAGCCCAATTTGCTGAAAATACACAAACAGTCTTAAACTAAATATATGTATCTAGCCCAGAAATTATATATTTATCTCATTTGGAGAAGAGTAGAAAATATCTGCCAAGTAAAGCCTCATGGTTGATGTTTTGGGTATTTATTTTTATTTTTATTTTTATTTTTATTTTTATTTTTATTTTTATTTTTATTTTTTTTCCCACTTCTTTTTCCCAAATTCCTTAAAAATCAGAATTTCTGTTAGGACAGTAAGAGTAATTTAATGTAAAGTAGAGCAGAAATAATAGAAATTATAGAGAGGTTCTTCTGTTTTGTTTATGTGTTTGATTTTTTTAAAAAAGAAACAAACACAACTGTATGGTTAGAAAAAGATCAGGGAGTTTAATTCAATTTTTGAGCTTCAAGCAAGAGAAGGAAAATCAGGAATCATCTGAAAAGAGGTTGGTAAGGTAGTAATTTCTAGTACTACTTGGGTAGCATTAATCCTGCACTTAGGGACAGGAGAAAAAAAATTTGGTTTGTTCTAATCCTAAATCTACCTCTGTCTATCTCTATCAGTCTTCTAACCTATTCTGAAGGCAAGAGTCTCTGAGAATCACTGTCCACTTCTCTTTAATGACTTCTCTTTAATTAACTATGTAATGACAAAAAAGAAATTCTTGTTCTTCTTTTGATCCTGCAGCATTGACAGTTAATAATCTTTTCAAGAATGGAAATTAATTTTCAGAAAATGAATGTGTACACTTAAATTTATGCTTCAGATGATGTCTAAGGAAAGTGATGAGAGAAATTAATTTCATTGTAGGTGGCCAATATTTTAATAAATAAACTCCTGCAGTTATTTCCCTTTGAAACTAAACAACATCTAACTTTCTGAAGAGCTGATGGAGAGATTTCAAACAAATAATGTGTATATGATGAGCAGTATGAATTTCTCACATCTCCTTTCTATAAGCATGGATAGCTCATTTCTTCTAATAACTTTGATTCTGTTCATTTGGAAGCGTGTGGTATCTCAAAGCAAACTTCATTCCTTTTCAAATACTTCTCTGATTTTTTTTTTTTTACTGTTAAAACAAAACAAAACTGGCATCTCCTCAATTTTATCCATTTCCTTACACAACGCTGGTTGTAAATATTATTTCTTATAAAATATGCACATAGAAGAAAAAAAAAATCCTTTTGTTACTACCTTATGCACAGAGGTCCACAGTTGTCCCAAGCCTGCTATTTCTCACTGTGCTTATGATTAAGCTGTGCATGATGTTACAGTTGTGACAAGTATAGCACTTTAGAGATATAACGCTTGGAAGAAATCCAGTATTGTAATTGAATATGCTGCAGATGAAAACAGTTGTTGATAATGTGACCAAGTGCCTTTGTATTTTTTGTTAGGAAGAACTATTTTCTAACCTCACAACCTTTTTTATACCAACATGTTTCTTTTTTTTCCAGTTCATGTGTAAAGATGTTTTTTTTTGGCTCAACAGTGGACAAAGAGCCTGCATTAAGGAAAGACGCTGTAGCAGTGTCCTTGTGTTATAGCAATGCAAAAGTCCAACTTAAGTCTATATCTAATATGTAATAAGTGTGACCATTATTAAGTGTTGGTGGAGAACAGAGAAAATCATAGAAAGTTGTAAGAAAAATAAAAGAGGAGATGTTATTTAGATAAAAACTAAGTATACTAAGCTGTTTTTCTGTCATTCTGAGAGCACAATGACTGGCTTCCCCCATATGCTTTTAATGCATAAGGCTTACTGTAAAGCATGAGCCAGATTTGCAGTAAAAATAAGGAGATTCAGATAGCCAGTTCACCCATTTCCACTAGGACAGGACTACTAGTGGAGAGAAAATGATTACAGAAATGAGACCAAATGCAGAAAAACCCTTTTCAGTATTTTTCCTCCAACTTAGTTTCTTTTCTTCTTAGAACGAAATATCTGATAGACATAGATACATGAAAGTGAAATCATGTTGTTTACGTATAGGAACTTTCGGGAAATATTTTTTATTAATTTCTGCTCTATTTCTAAAGGAACATCTGTTCTTACTTAGAAGCACTGAAGGATTATAGACCATGTAACCCTGATTATTTCTATGCCAGTTAGTATTCTTTCAATGAGAGCAAGAGCAGGAGCTTCCTATCTATTGCACATTACTGTGAAAAGGAAACTGTGAAAGGGACTACTGCCTCATATCAGTTGACCTATATTTAGGAATTTGAGGAGCAGGATGTTATGTGGTGGTACAGTGCTCTGAAACAGCAATACAAAAACTCTACAAGGTGAAAGAAGAAGCAAAGGGAAAGAAAGATGAATTGTTGGCATTCCGACTTACTCTCTGCTTTAATCTTTAATCTTTAGTGGTGAAACTAGATACTTACAGTTACCCACAGCAGAGTAAAATTCTATTACTCTTCTGTATTTCTCTGGTGCGTATAACAGAAAAACTTGACTAAAATGTGCCATAGGTTTTAGTCTTTAGGTTGCTGCATAGATTACAGCTAGCTAGAGGTCTGATGTTTCAGCTTAGTGAATATTTCGAAGCACAGATTTCTTTACGATTTTGGTAGATACAAGGAAGCATGCTTTTGAGAGGCATCTAGCATGACTGAAAAAATGCATAATCCTTTGAATGTCCTATTTCACATCCCATGCCTAATAATTAGCACTGCTCTGTGTTGAGGAGGTAGGCCATTTGCAAGCATGTACATCAGATAACTGCAATTTGAGTAAAGAATACAAGTTTAGATTTTCTGCTTTCTGCTGGCAATGCAAGGATTCATTCAACCACTAGACAAATGTCTATCATAGGAACGAACACCTTACATGATTCTGAAAAAATATTTGAGAGAGTTGTTAATCTGATCAGTATGCTTCCAGCAAGAGTTAGCTCTCTCTAACAACTTTCTGGTTGTGTGTTCACTCAAGAGATTGGACATACATCATAAAGATACATTTATGTTCATACATATGATCAGAAAATTTGTTAGTGTTGGTATAATGATTCTGAAACTCTGAAAAAACTATATGAAACTCTAAAAAAATATATGAAAAATGAAATGGAAGTCTATGATGACATTGTTCAACATCTTTCTAATTTAAAAGTACTATCTGCAACCAAATTACAGGGAGAGGTTTAATCCCAAATTTTTGAAGATTTTATTTAGCTTCTTTTATATTCACTGGCTTCTTATGTAGGATTTTACTTTGATGTAAGCATTTTAGAAAAAGCATATTGTGCAAGGTGGTTTGACTTGACTTTATGAAAAAGCCAGTTTCTTAAATTAGATACTGTTTTGCTTCTGAATATGGTTAAAGAGTTTTCTGTCTTGTAGACAGAACAGGGATTGCAGTCTGACAACCACGTCCTAGAGGAACTGCTTAATTATCTTTTCCTGTTTTCCTTCATTGTCTATTTTGTTTCTAATTTTCCTCTAAGTAAATGAAGACAAACCTGATCTCTTGACTCTATCATACATTTCACCTAAGTGAGTAAGTAGAAGCTTGCTATTATGTTTTACTACATGGTTTTGGTAGGTAAGATAATTGGTAGCCTTACAGTTTGACAGATGTTATTCCTTTACAGCCAGCCAGCAAAGAGATCATAAAGGCCTTGTACATGAATGATTTAAGAACTGAGAAAGTCACTGTATTGGCTTCGTGCCACTGCACAACAAATTTTGACTATGTATGTGATGCAGAATTTTATTTTTTTCTGCATAAGCAGTACACAGACATAATGCATATGTACATTAGCAGCTTTGTAAGGGAACTCCAGCAAAATTGCAACGTAGTGAGAATTTACATTAACATTAATCACAGAAAACCTAGTAAGAGGTTGAATTTGTTTCTTCTCTTTGAGATGACCTAGATAGCTCTCATAACTATTAATATTGTGTTTTAACCAGCTAGTGTATATTATAATAAAGAACTTTTATGGATACAGGATTTTTCAGGGAGTAAAGTGGAAATAAAACACCAAAAAGCTCCTTTTGGCAAGTTTCAAGAATTGATATTCAGATAGTTAATTCAAACTGATCACCAACCAGCTTGTTTTTTGACTCTTCATTTTAAAAGAAAATTTTGTTTGCTTTACTTTTAAGTAAATCAGAACAGAGAGGACGATGGAGTTCTTTTCTGGATATTCTAAAATATTTATGGAATTACTGGAAGACCTAAATTAAGTCCCATTTCCGTAAGGATTAAAATCAGATTTTCTTGTCCTAAGGCGTTAACTATTGAATAAAGGACACTAAGAACAGTGGCTTTATCTAGCTAGCTGTTCAAAAACTTACTCCAAGTTAATAAATGTAAATCAAATCCACAAATAGCTTCTGGCAAAAAAAAAGAAAAAAAAAGAAAGAAAAAAAAAAGAACATTCTTTGTGAATTAATCTAATATAACTAGAACAGCATCTTGTAATGTTATTTTTATAGACCTTTTATATAGTAAAATACATTTTGAAATGTGATTTAACTTGCTTTTGACATCTCATTACTTCCACTTGCTGCTAGTGATAAGAAATATCAGTGACATTATTGTTCTGTTTTTAAGCAAATGTTATTTATATGAACATCATAATTCTGTTTGTATGAATATCTAAGCATATTTTATAGCACTACTACTTTTAATTTAGCAAACATATGACCTGGGATACTGCGGGACACTATATGTAAAGAATTGGGAGCCATGTAATTTGGCAACAGGCAGTGTCACTTGGTTAAAGAAAGGGTCAGCAATAACAGGAAACAGAACAATTGTAAAGGGAGATGAGAATCATAAAACTGTATATATCTTTCAATATGCACACATTTTGATATAAGAAAAAGAAACACTGGGTTTTACTGTTAAAAAAAATGTTTGAAATATTCTGCTTTCAAAATTATCACATTTTTTGTAAGAACTTTTTCATTCAAACGCTTCAGTGATCTTTAGTACTTCTACTTTAAGAGAATAAAACCTCTATATGCTATGAAAGAATATGAAACAGTAAATTATTCATGCCTTTAAAAAGGTAATGCTTTGCTCTTCATTTTCTAGTGTCAAAAAAGTCATGCTACATTAGTTTCATACCACAGTGGAATAAGGGCATGCAGTGAGAAATCCTGCTAATAAATTGCCATGTAGAGATCTAGAATTAATTCAAATATCCAAATCTGAAACAATTTTATTTTGCTTTTTAATTTTTTTTTAACACTGTACTGAAATACTTTATTAAAAAAGACTCTGTGAGCTAAACACATCAAATCTTAAGCTTGACATAAAATAAGTAAGGGTATTCCATCCTTGCCCCTATAAAACTATATATTTTTAAGATTCTAATTTTCTATTCAAAGTCCAAAACAAGGGTTTTTGTTGTTGTTGTTATTATTTGTTTTCTTATAATGTGAATAAATGAGAATAGAATTCTTCTAGATGAGGTGAAATATGTCACTTAATTTGAATTTGTGTAGTTTTGTGTGCTTGGTTTGGTTTTACTCTCTACTTAGATATAGGAATTCAAACTTAAAATTGAGTTGGTCTACAAAATGTGTATTAATAGAACACAGACTGTATTACTGTCATTCTTTATTTCATTTGGTAGAAAGCCATCTTTTCTGAAAAGAATTACTTGAAAATGTTATATTAATTAAATTTAATGCTAAAATTTGAGCAACTGATAGCTGATAGATGCACCCCACTTCAGTGATAAACTGGTTATCTGGCCAGTGGCTTCACCTTAGCTTGTGTTAGTCAATGATGAGGGCATAGCTTGAACTCTATTCCTGATCTTCTCAGTAAAAATCAGCATTCTTAGTCCTTTTTATTTTCCTTTTTTCTTTCTTTCTACATATAAGGGAGATTACTGCAGTCCTGATCTATTAGGTTGTTCTAAAGCTACTTCTTAATATTAATAGTTTTTCTCATACTGTGCTAAGTATGTTACATCGCAGAGCAGAGACTGTGACTTTCTTTCATTGGAACTTAGTTAATCTCCTTCCCTTTGACTCTCTTTGCCAGGAGTGTTTCCTTTCTTGCTGAATGCATGTGAATGCAGGTGAAATAATTTCTAATAAATGGTAGAGAGAAATACTTGGGATAGAAAATAAGGAATATGATCAGCAGAGGGATGTGGTTTTGATTTTTTTTCTGTTCACCTTTTTTTTTGCCAGCTGTTTAATACCACTTTTGCCTACAGATTAAATAGCTTACTTTATTGAAATTTTAATAAATCCTTGAATTGTACAATGAAGTAAAAAAAAAAAAAAAAAAAAGGTAACACACTTTTATGACACTTTTCTTTATGAGGAAAAATATATTCTATGCAATAGCTTCTGGATTTACAGGACCAAATGAAAATCAGTGTTTTTTTTTTTTTTTTTTTTTTTCTTTCTTATTTAAATTAAGCAATAATATACAGCAGCAGGGTAGCTGCCTCAAGACAGTCTTCACAACTGAGGTGAAAGATGCGCATGCAAGCACTTCTGTACTGAATGATTAAAAATTCCATGGAAATCTCTGATCTTGGTAACAAAAGGAACTGAAGTTCAAAGTCTGAAGTGCCAGATGATAAAATTTAGTTCAGATTTTCACATTAAACTGCCTACCAAACACATTTCAGAAAGCTCAGACTACTGACTTACTTCCACTTTCTCCTCCATGGCAGTTTTTTTACATACTTTAGATAGCTGCCTATGGTGTTCTAAATCCACACATACAAATTTACAGCTCTCTTGTCTTTCTACTAAAGAACATTTTCCTTGATAGGGATTCATGGAGAATGACACAGCTGATACTTATAACATTTCCATGACCTGAAGCAGTCAGAGAGACAAGTGAGGGAGATGTGCTATTCCATACAGCAGGGTAGAGAACCAGAACCCGAATCTCCCTGTTCACCCCTAAAAGTGAGTTAACAGCTAGGCTGACTAGTCAGTTACATTTCTTCCTTGTTTAAAGACAAGATAACTTATCCTTTTCCTCAAATCAGATTTGTGATTTAGAGTTATATTAGGTAAAAGAAGGGTATACTTATTTTAGACTTTCTGAAGAACAAAGTGATCTGATCTCCCACTTAGTGATAATTTAACCAATGCAAGAGATAGTTGTGGCCTCCTCATTCCCACAGTTTCTTCAAAAATCAAAATCAGTTGTGCAAAAACTCAGGCACAGCTAGACACTTAGATGATTAATTCATTTTATGAGAGGGATCTAACCTATTCTTGAGTTAGATGCGTTAGCCTGGGCGTAATGAATTTCAGAAAGAGTGGAGGTTATTCCCAGTTTGTGTAGCATGCTGTCCCTGTGGGACTTCCCCATAGAGGCTTGTATTTTGCTGTTCAGTACCACTGAAATCTAGGGTCTGACTGCAAGTTTAGTTCAAAGCATATAGCTTGCTGCAACACTGTTAATGTCAGCAACCACATACTCTTTTGAAATTGAGACATGTTACTACCAGGCAAATGCTTAACACTGAATAATGCAGCAGAAATATGTTATATGCTACAAAAGTTAGCATGTAAATTCAGCGTAAAGCTCTGTGTTGATTACTGGCCTATACTTGGATAATTACTGCTGATTAAGTGGGTATTTTGCCAATAGAATGGTGCTTCTAAATTACCCCTAAATTGGAGTGGCAGAATAAATGTGGAGCCAAAACGCTTCCATAGTATAGTAAAATGGTTTGTGTGTGTGTCTGTTTTGTTGTTGTTGTTTGTTTTCTTTTTACAGACATGAGTTTATTTCTTGCATAGCATACAAATTGGCTGTGAACACTTTATGATACAGGTAGTCATCTTTGTCTCTCCTTCCTCCAGCCACAGTAAAGACATAGGGCCACATCATGTACTACATCTTACCACTTTGAATCAACACATTACATGTAGAAAAATTTGCATTACAAGGCCTAATTCAAAATGAAAGAATGTTAGATTTTAAAATCACAGATTTGTAAAAAAATATGGAAATCACACAAAATGTTAGAAAATCATAAAACAGCTTTTTTTTTTTTTTTTTCCTAAAAAAAGCCACCAGAGTTATATACTTTTGTTTTTGTAGCATTTTTAATTGTGTGAATCTTATTTTGTTTTCATTTAGCTCATGTTGTAGATTTTATAGGAGTCAAAATAGTAGTTTAGTAGCTTTTCTTTTTCCCCACAAATTTTATGGTACAGTAATTATTTTCACATTTGGTAATTGTCAAGAACATTAAATTAATATATAGAGATGTATTGCTGTTATGCTTTTAACTTGATTGCGTGCATTTCCCCATTTCTAATTCCATCCCTGAGAAATTGCCTCTTCACAATGTAGGAAGTTTTACTTTGGCATTAGATCTCACGGCCTCTTCATTTAATTTCCTAGTTGGTATGTTATTGGATATATGTATATATACTGTTTTTCAGAGTCCAAAAGGCTGAGAAAAGATCCTCAGCTGTTGTCCCAGGAGCCTTGCACGAGAATGCTGCCCCTACAAACTCAACGACACAATTCCTTTTAATATTTTTTTGATAACTTTTCAGCATCAGTTTGTCTACAGTGGTAAAAAGAGTGGAGTTACCAGAGTTATCTTGTGATTTTGAGGCCAGGAGATAACTTTCCCTTGGAAGGTGTATTTTAATCTGCACTGTGCGTGCAAAACCCTTGTACTCCTAGGGGAAAAAGCTGTATAACATAACTGAAGGAAAGAGATAATAACTAACTCTACAGTAATGACATTTCAAAGAAGCTCTTTATTCTCGAGCTTGATGAAATCTGAAATATTGTTTTATAGGGTAGACTCTTGCCAAAAATCAAATCGTTTCTTCAGTATTTCCTCACTATCTTCCTACCAAATATGGAGAAGAGTGTAGTATTTGGTCTCTAATTATATTTATTTTCTTTCTATAGAATACATAATATAGTGTTTTAGAGCAGAAAAATTGTTGAAATGCTCTGCTATTTTAATCTGATGTAATTAGAAACTTCTTTTTTTTATGGTGCAATTCAATCATTATGTTACAATGTATTGGATGTTGTAGAAAAAAGTTACTTTAATAAAAATATGCAAATGTATGATTGTACTTAAACATACACTGAAATGACTGACAGGTCATATGTGGATTTCTGGTCCATTAAATTTATTACACTGGCAGGACATGACATATGAAATAGAAATATACAGTCGTCAGGCAATTCTTGGTAACAGAAAGAAAGGCTGCTTAATACCCTGAGGCACAGTATTAATTTGAATTATTGGACATTAGGGCTTGAATCCTATTAGGAAAGGAAACCAGCTTTGTACTGCTGACTAGAATTAATTTGACCTCCTAATTTTTATATTTTTCTTTCTGCAGATTTATCTTTCTTATTTAACACTGGAGCATAGATGATCTTAAAGATCCAGCACTGTCATGTTATAAGCCATTTATGATAGATGATGATGCATCAGACCAATTCGCAAAAGGGCAAAGTAAACTCTCTGGGGGACTGGAGTACTACTTACTCTTTTACAATCTGTCTTTACATCACTGTCTGTGCATAGCAATCAGAATGGAAGAGAATCACCAAGTCACTTGCTCCTCAGATCAGAAGGTGATTGTGGCTTTGAGTAAATATTGAGCAGCCACAGCACTGCCTGGTCAGAAAGAGCAAGTGTACTAGCCTTTTACTTCGTAAAGATCTTGGTTCTCATCAAGTACTAAGGTTTGAAACATGAAGGAGAATTCTTTCACTTTCCTGTGGACATCACATCACCAGCTGCACTTCCCCATAATGTTGTATTTTTCATCACAACATCTGCTTGGAAGAATTCAAGAGTGCAAATCAAGGCAATACAGGTGAGTGAAATGGTGCCAGTCTCAGTGATGAAAAACACTTCTTATACTTTGCTGTAGAAAAGGAACTTGGTTTCTTCATTTATGTGAATTTATATTCATAATCATTTTTGCAATTTAAACAAAGACATGCTTAGATATGGATATTGCAATGTAAAAGACTGGTTCTTTCTAAATGTGTACAAGTGAAAACTTTTGCGTCGTTGGTACCAAATCTTTATTTCTGTAAGAGAAATTAAAATAATGTGGATGATTTGAAATACTAAGAATGAACCTAATGCACTGGAAGAGGAGGTCTGAGGCTTTTGTGGAATAAAAGAGAAACATGCTTGCCTTGACTGCAACTAGTTCCTAAAGATTATGACATAGTGATTGTCTTGCACAAATTCACTTTGTTCTGCAAGGGTATATGTGGGCAGAAAAACAGAAACATAAATCCATTTTAAAAATTATGAAATGATACGGACTACCTAAGTCCTAGGAATCTTGCCTGGATCATCAGTCAACAACTGTTCAGAAAAGGCTGATTTAATTAAACCTCCCACCAAATTCTGGGTGTGCCTAATCTATTGAATTACCTTCTTTTTCAAAGCAAATACTAAGTGGCAGTAAAGCAACATACTTGATAATGAAAGGAAGTAATCAAACTTTTTGTTATACTTCGAATTACATAGTAGAGTTATGGAAATCTCACTTGATGTTTATTGCCCAGTAACAGATTTTATCTTTTATCATCTTTTATTTTTTTTTATTGTTTATTTATTTATTTATTGGTAGTGGATGAGTAGGCATTTCAGTTGCATTTACAATGTGTCATACAGATATAAGGAGGTCTGCAATGTATTCAGTCACCATCTACCACTATATGCACAGCAAGCTTGACTTCTGCGCTGTTGAGGTGATTCCCTGCAGAACAGGGAATTGTCACCTAGTAGTAAAATAGTGCTGTCTGGATGGTGTAGAAGACGGGGAACAGAAAGGGCACCAAATTGTTCAGATCTCAGTGATTTTGACTTGGTGGAGGTGGTAGGTGTTTTGTGCATGGTGGTCCTGCATGTGGCAGGGGAGTTGGAGATTCATGATCCTGGTCATTCTGTGATTCTTTGATTCTGTGATTCTACTGTAAAAAATTGTGGGCAAGTGATGGTAGTTTCTTCTCTCTCACTTCCCTTCCCCATCTTTTGAAATTCATTATATACATATATATTTCACGTAACAGAGGTCAAGTGTACTATATAATACTTTTTTACAGCAGTGAAAACAATCATACTCATGGCTGTGCTACTCTCAATTAGTCCCAGAGCTACTACTTATCACCACATCTATCTCAAGACCTTGGTTCTGGAAGCTGAAAAACACTTTTTTTTGTTTTTTTTTCCCCTCATCCTCACTGGTTACTAGGTATATTGTTTTAAACATTGCAGGTGCAAAGAAACCACAGAATGATGTTACTTCTAAAAAAGAAAATTGACATTGTTCTGATTTTTGAAAACTGTGTTTCAAATTTACATTTAACACTGCTTCTCTAAATTGAAAAAATAATCTGTTTTGCAGAGTTTGTATATTTCAGATATTAGGAACTTGTTTTCCCCTATAGAAAAAGTAATGTAACAGTGGTGATAAATGAAATAAAGAATCACAGAATCACAGAATTGTAGGGGTTGGAAGGGACCTCCAGAGATCATTGAGTCCAACCCCGCTGCCAAAGCAGGTTCCCTACCCCAGGCTGCACAAGTAGGCATCCAGGCGGGTCTTGAATATCTCCAGAGAAGGAGACTCCACAACCTCCCTGGGCAGCCTGTTCCAGTGCTCCGTCACTCTCTTCTTGCGCACATTTGTGCGGAACTTCCTATGCTCCAGTTTTCTGCCATTTCCCCTTGTCCTGTCTCCACATACTGCTGAAGAAAATGCATGATTGTTATGTCTTTCTGAACTTCAAAATTATTTCAACAAAAACTTAGAAGAATATATTTTAGAGAATGACATACTGGCTAAGAGGTAGCTAGAACAACTCTCTTTTGTATGCCAAGGCTCTTTCTCCCTATTAAGTACAGATTACTCACGTTGTTGTGCAGTGGGAAACGGTTTAAATGAATAAATCTAAGCAATACACTGCTTGAATTGAGAAACTTGATACCCTAAATGCCCACAACACATAACAGGATAGATCTCAGGATTAATTTCAGGATTAATTCTTACATTAAATGAAATATTTAAATGCATTTCATGGAAGGAAACTGAAGTATGCATAAAAGTACGTTTCTGGAAAAGGAAAGACTTAAACATATCAAAGCATTTAGCACCAAGACTCCCTTTAAGATTAAAAAATCTGAGTGAATCTGTTGAATATGCGAACAAAATGTTTGTTTGTTTGTTTGTTTTCCTAAAAACTGCAAAAATTGTCATAGCCAAGGCAAAAAGTTTTTGAAAATTTGACATGAGTCCATGGAGAATTAGATATAAAGAAAGAGGAAAAGTATGAAGCTGTTATTTTACATAAATACTTGCTCATATTAGCTAAAAATTGCCTAAAAAACTTTGATTAAACAATGTTGTAATTTGTTACAAAGATGTTTCTTCTAATTCTAATTTAGATAGCTATTCTAGGAAAGCAATGTTGGAAATTGGCTACTGTTTTTATTCCTATCAATTGTGTAGCTTAGGGCCTAAGGAAGTCCTTCAGCTCTAACTCCATTTGCAATGTTTTGTAAGGCAAACATCTTTAGGAACTAGCTGGTCAAGAGCTGATAAAGTTAATTATGGGTGAAATGCAGAGGACCAAAGAGCACAGTAGATTATCTGTGCCTCAGCAAATACATTAAGACATAGATAAGTGCATTTGTTTTTAACTGGAAAAGCACACTGTAATACTCTTTCCATGCCTGAAATTGCAAAACTGTATTAGCTGCTACAAAACAATTCAGAAGAGTCAAGTTATGGGACATTGATATGAGTCTGACGATCAAAGGTTCAATTGGTATATAAAGTCAAGGTGGAAATAAAAAGTGTTCACAGAATACAATATTACTTTGCCAAGAAAGAAAAGATCTGAATCTTTCCCTCATCTCCTGCTTCTATACAATCAGGGGGAATAAATGTTCAGGGAAAGACTAGATAACAACTGTCATACCCCACTGGAAATCATAATCAGTTCTATGTGCCACACCTTCAGGTTTCTTTTAGCACTTTCATCTAAAAAAACAGTTCAGAGTATGGAATTTTCTTAATTTCTTTGCACTTTATACTATAAGAATATTTAGATCTTACAGCTTCATTAACAATTTTAGTATAGCCAAAACATATAATAAAGCCTCACCATTCATAACGCTTCTGACAAAGCTTCATTTCTCAAATTCTAAAACGGTTCTGGAGATACCACTGGATCCACACTGAAGTAATCTAATTACCCCCAAGGAAGTGGTAAACATCTGTGCACTTTTTACACTCTCTTAAAAATAAATAATTATAATTTAAACAAACAAACAAAAAAGCCAGTCAAGTATGAAAATTATAAGAAACTATTTAAGCAAACAAGCAGTAATTTCATTTTTAGAGCTTGAAGAAGATCTTGAAAATTTCTTTGCAGTGATACTTTAGAGAACTTACAAAAATATTTGAAATTCAATAATATAATCAAGCATTTAAATCCTCTCATGATATCTATCTATTTTGTTTTCTGCACATTTCTTCTCTTTTGTTATAGTCTAGAATATGTATAATTTGCCCTGGAATTTCACACTACAAAAATAATTTAGAATGTCTTTCTAGTGTGTGCCTAGAGGATACACTAGTGTTTCAGAATATACCACTATACCACTAAAAGAAAGGGGAAGTACATTTCAGAAGAAATCTCAACTCTAATTGCAAATGAAATTTGTTTGCTTGCCTTATTAGTGCTAATTTAGAATACATACTTTTTTATTTGGGGCTTCCACATTACCATTGCTTTCACTGATTGCTTTATTAATCATTTTTATCACTTATTTTGATTTAGATTTTATGCAATATCATAAAAGGTTTTATGTTATTGTCCCATATATGCAGCAGTTTTCATATAATCTTTGATGAATAATATAGGATAGGGGAAGGATATATCTTACCTTTTTTAATTAGCAGTTTGAGGCAATAGTTTTATAGAAAGTAGTCATAGTAGTTCCAGTACTTAAGATGAAGCCTAATTATTGTGGAACTTGAATACATTAAATTACTTATTTTGAGTGTAATGGTAAAAACCTCTGCTTAGTTAAAGCACTGAATCCATGAATCCTGAGCAGACCTCATCTACAGTAGCAGTTCAGTGTCTGTCTTCTTGATTCTGATCACACATTTTACTAATGTTTATTAATTGCATGCTATTTTCTGTAGCCATTACTTATGACATGTATAACAGTGGCTCCAGATGTCTAATGAATCTGAATAGTATGATTTTAAATGTTTGTGCTTCATGCCTTCATAAAACTAGAAATCTGAAATAGTTTTAAGTTGAGGAAGGGAAGATTTAGGTTGGATGTCAGGGGGAAGTTCTTTACAGAGAGAGCGGTGAGGTGCTGGAACAGGCTGCACAGAGAGGTTGTGGATGCCCCGTCCCTGGAGGTATTCAAGGCCAGACTGGATGGGGCCCTGGGCAGCCTGGTCTAGTATTAAATGAGGAGGTTGGTGGCCCTGCATATGGCAGGGGGGTTTGGGATTTATGATCCTTGAGGTCCCTTCCAACCCAGGGCATTCTGTGATTCTGTGATCTGAAAACCTGGAAGTAAATTTACTAGCAAAATAGAAGTATTTCAGAAGATCATCTAATTTCTTTCATAGTGGAGCTTTAGTGAAACTTTTATTTTAAAGTCTAGTATATTTAATTAAATAACATGGGATTATAAGTAAAAGCCTCTAGCATACCAGATAGAAAAATGCTGCTTTCAATCAGTCTGTTTTCTTTGTAAACAATGTAATATGAAATGAGACAAGATGCATACCTATTGTGTAAGTGGGATTAACTGATAAAAGCATGTTTGTGGGCTGGTATTCCATGAACTATTATTACTTTGTACTGAAAAATCTTGATACTGTTGCTTCCATTTGCATGTTAAGTTTCAAGATATTTTTATTGTGTATAATTTTTTTTTTCACACAATTTTCACTTTGAATGGTTTTTCCTTGCATTTCAAGGTGCTCTTCCCCTCAGTAGAATTTTCCTTCTTTGTATGCCAGTATCAGAATGTATTTTCACTTTAGCCTGCCTCTATCAGCTCTTCCTGTCCTTAAATGGTATTGCTAATTTAATAGGCTTAAGTTGCTTACAGAGAGTAACACATTCTTCCTTACTGTCAATTCACCTTTTTGTTTCATCTAACAGAATGTAGTGGCGTTGCTACCTTTTTCATTACAAAAGTCACATCATCCATGATTCATTTTAAAATTCTGTTCACTTTTTGTTACTGGATATTTATATTTTGAAAAAGTTTTCCACCTCTCTGATGGAATTCTCTCAACCTGTGTCTCCTTTTAGTAATGTTGAAAGGAATAAAGGATACAATTAACATTAATAGGACTTGAATAAAGCATCGATCACTGTAATGATGAGAACTCTAGCATCACTCTCCAAAGGCTCATCTTACTCATTCTTCTCTGGGTGTTTTACATTCCCGTGCAGAGAGTAGTCAGAACTCCTCATCTAAGTTGTCAAAAAAAAACAACAGATGTGCTCTATACTGTACGGAGATAGAGGCATTAGAGAAAAGACTTCTTTACAATATTAGGAGTAGTAGGGTTAGTACTTGGTTCTGATGTGTAGTAGACACTTGATTTCTGTTCAACTTGATAAAAAGATACTTCAAAACAGCTAATAAATGTTTCCAGTGAAACAGATACAAAAGAGAATGCTTTTAGTGATATTGATCATAAGCAAGTCTCCTCTGGTGACGATTGAGAAGATAGTAACAGTGCTGTTGTGTGTGCTTGCAATGTTGAGAAAAATAATTTTTCCTATTTCATAATAATTCTAGTCAGGATCACATGTAGTGATATACTCATATTCATTCAGAACAGAACTTTAAATATAATATACAAAGTTATGGAATCTGTCAGGATTATAACACACCTCGAACAAGGCTATGCTCTTGGCCTTGCACCACTGCTGTTATATGATGTAATAAATCTTTCAACTTCCTCATTTGAGTTAACAGCTGTTTTACACCATAGGCACAGTGGCAAAATATGAGAACAGTTGTATAAATCTGTGCTGCCTGTTAGCTGTGTACATTCATCAGGGAGAGCAAGGAGGCCCCCTACCACAGCTCTGATGTTTCCTATGATCATTCCTGTACATATTGTAACAATTTCATTCCAGTTGTTCAAGGCTGGAGAGAAATTGAGGTGCTGTGGAACTGCCAGAAGTGTCTTATCTCTTCACTTCTTCCCATTTCTGCTCCAGCAGATGGGTTTATCCCCCAGACTTGATAATATGTGGAGTGCATGATGCAGTGCAGGGCTCAGGAGAAGAGAACTGGTACTCTACTTTTCTAACTGTCTGCAGTAGGCTCTGTAAAGGAAGATAACAGCCTATAGCAATCAACAGTGAACTTTCTAATCCACCAGCTCCAAATACTTTCAGCTGATCTATCGGCTATGAAAACAATGTTTCCCACAAATATTTGCACATATTTGATATTATGAAGTTACGTGTGGCTGAAGGACTATTGATTTTCCTTTTTCTATGCTTGCTTTGATTCCCTAGAACAATAGATTGTTCATAATATTTTGGGGTTTCTCTTCTGGGAGTCCACACTTCAAATCTGACTGAGTAATTTTAAAAGTTGCTGTTGCTATATCGATTTTCTGCCTGAATCCATTTTGCTAAGTAAACTGATATAGGAAGTAGGCCTTGGATCATCTCATTGGCACAGTAAGCAAGCTCTATCCTTTCCAAAACACCAAACCTTTATAATCTTTAAAACTGATTTTTATTAGACCTAAGTGAACTGTAAAATGGAAAAACCTCAGATCTGCTGGGTAAGGTGGAATTTTAAACAAGTTGGTGAACCAGTTTTCTTTCTTTCCTTGTGTCCTTGCAGGGGCAAGTTCTTTTCTATGGTCTTCCTTTCAGTCTGACAGTGCTCCCATACTGCACAGTCCATTCAGTCTTCTCCTGGTGCCTCAGACAAGGCTTTCTCTCCATTCACAGACTGGCAGGCATACATTCCTCCTGCAGGGGCCTATACGCCTGCTGCTGCTCTGGCCTCAGAAGTTTCGCTAAGCCTCTTATTGCTGCAATGCACCCTCCTCCCCCCCCTCTTCTGCTCCGTTTCAGCCTCTGTAAAACCCCTCCTGCCACTCCCTGTTGTCTCCATCACTCTCTGGCCACGTTTACATGACTAGCAGTGAATCAGGATGGAGGAACAAATTTTTTTCTTTCCAGTGAGTTAGCCTGGTCTTGAGACTGGTTGCAGAAATGCTCCTAGGGTGGCAAAGTATTTCCTACAATGTGCTAAGCACCTGCCCTCCTAGGCCAGTTTGTACTTTTGTATTGCCTTCTGTATTTTTTCTTGCTACTGTGTTTCTTGCGGTGTCTGCAGTGGTAGAGCTGGTGGTTTTTCAAAAGGTAAGTGGAAAAGGACACCAGGCTGCACAGCCCCACACGAACATCAGGCAGAGTAAGCAGGGGAATATTTGCTCCAAACCTCAGTAAGCAGCAGGTTTTAGGCTTTGTTCACTTGTTTATTTATGAAATGTGAGAAAGCAAATGCCAATCAGCTTGCAGCAGTTGAGGTCACATTGGCACTTTTTATGACTTCTATGACTTCTATTGGAGAGGTAACTGGTAGAGTTAAATGATCTTTCAGCTATTTCTTAGTAGTTGGTGCCTGTTGCAGCACCCTTGTGAACAAGGAATGCTTTTACCAAGTAATTATATTGTAATTATCAAGCTTCTTTTCATGATAATGTAAAACAATTCAAACGGAAAGAAAACATAATGTCTGGGGGATAAATATTCCCCCTCCCATGTATGGTGAGCTGAAATGAGCTTGCATGGTTTATTCATTGAGGTTTACAACAACATTATATATTTCATTTTTCTTTTTGCAAAGCCAGATGCAAGTTCTATAATTAAAATGTACTAGGTCATTTTAATGATTACAGCTCTGAAACGTGAAAGTTTTGTAATAATGCTAGGTAAGCATTTCTGTGTTGTACATGTTCATTATAACTATCTACAGCAACTATCTGTTTCAGCTCTAAAAAATACTGATGAATGACATTTTGCAAATTTGTGATATTTTCCTGGCTTACTTGTATTGGTAGTATTCCTAATTTTTGAGAAGTTATTTTCATCCTATGAACAGTATTAGGAATTTCATAGAACTAAATTTTATTTCATTTTCATATTAAACCTTTAAGAGAGTTGAATTTGTTTTGTGAGTCTTTATTTTAAAGCTCTTTGATTTGGGAATAATATTGATGTTTTAAAATTTGGTTCATACATGGCCCATTATTAAATTTTATAGTGCTGTTTTTCTCTTAAAGTAGTAAACTGCATCATTAGGGATTCATTTGATTATATTGTCTGTTCTCTTGTATAAGAGACTGCAGACTTCTCAGAGATGGCTTGGCTAAACTTGTCCTTTAAGATAAGATGATAAGAGATCTTGATTTTGAATGGATTCAGTGTTTTTTAATGAACTCATTAACTTAAAAAGGTGTATGGTAACTGTTGAATCATGGCCTGAACAACTGATTGAGCACCTGGGGAAAGGACCCAGTTAGCTTTGGGAGCACAGGTGAAGGCAATTAACCAGCCTGCTCCACCTCTATTAGACCCCCCCCTATTGAAGGGCTGACTTTTATTGTGGAAAGCTTTTTTTTTTTTTTTTTTTTTTTTTTTTGGTCCAGATCTCTCCTTTCTCCTTTCTGGAGTTTTCCCTTTGAGTCTAGATCTTTGGAGACCGGTAAGCATCCTTTCTTTCCTTATAGTACTTTTCTGCTGTGTTAATCCCTCTTGTATTGCCTTTACATCATGTTGATCTTTCTGATTATTTTAAAAGGCTTTATTAATCCAGGTTTCTTTAATTTCTAGTAAATGAAAGCATTGCCTAATAGCGTATGCATTAAAAAGCTATAAGCTTATAGTTCTTTCAAACTTAAGTGTTCAAGTTCTTTTCTGTGGAGGACAGAACAGGATATGTAATAAACTGAAAGCAAAATTTGTGGATTGTTAAGAAGGGACCTAAGGTTATTTAGTGAGTAAGTAATTAGGAAAAATAGTTAGGTACAGTTAAACTGGCTAGAACTACATTTTGTGAACTTAGTTATCCCGGGGCTACAACTTTTATCTAGATTTAGCTTTGCTCAGCAGCTTTGTGTAACTTCTAGGTCAATAATACCTTGTTTTTGGAAGCTTGTTTTTGGAAGCTTGATATCTTATACTTAATAAAAGTAAATTGCTGGCTCTTTACTTTCTCTTTATAATCTTGTTAACATCATTTGTTTTATTAGTATGTGTACATGGACTTATAGAGGCTACTAATTATCTATCTTTTGTGATCTACTCTAATTAAAACCTCATTTTATGACATAAAATCATCTATGCTGTACAGTAGAACAAGCTTTTGAATTTTTTTCTTTAAAAATAAGTTGTTTTCAAAGTTAAGAAAATGTTTCTATGAACTGCTGGTCCCCAACATCAGTGGTAATACTCTCTTCTTTATTTACATCTACTTGCTTTTTAATGTACTTATTTTCTGTGGGTTTGTGTCTGAGATACCAGTAAAATGTTGTGGAATAGTCTTTGAGCTTAGTAGTATTATGCTGTTAGTATACACAGTTGAAACAAATTGTCATTTTCTACATGCTAGTAGGTAACTTTATAATTTTTTCCTGAATGTTGTTGTCATACAAACATATGGAAAACTATACAAAGCCAAAAAGAGGTTAGTGAGAACTCATCTGTTGCTTATCTTCCAGTTGCCCCTGTATACAGATTTCTCTTAGAATACTTATTCAAAAAGATACTTACTGATTTGAAGCTAATTGAAGCTACTTTAAAGGTCAGATCTAAGGTTATTAAAAAAAAAAACAAAACAAAACCACAACCTGAAGGAAAGAGGATAGTGGCTTTGAATAAAGGGTAGAGAAATCTGATTGGAAATACAATGGCTCCGCAACTATGCGGAGCGTGACAAAGGCAGATGAATATAGCTTACAGTTAGGCCATATTTTACTTGTTATCATGGATGAAGTGTAGTTATGGATTTTTTTTTTTTTTTAACCTTAACATGCATGTTTTCTTTATGTATAAGCTGTGTAGAATTAACAGCCAGAAAGGCAACAGAACATTATGAAGTGCTTACACTTTTGAAATAAGGGACACAAGGAAAGGACTGTATGGATTTCTCACACGATGTATGGAGATAGAGACTGAATAAATTTATTCTTCTGAATGAGGTTTTGGGTTTAGATGATTTCATAATTTCTTACAGCAGTCATTTTGGGAAGGACTTGTGGAGGGGGAAGTAGTTTCTCCGTTTCCATGCTATCCTGTCATGTATCTGCTGTGATCTGTTTTGATTGGAAACTGTGCCCAGATCGAGCAAAGCTGTGAGAAGAGAATCTAACTGATTGTAGGGCAGAGGCAGAAAAGTTGGTTTTCTGTCCACTGGAGGAAAGAGTTAGTCTTAACAAAGGCACAGTAGTTTCTCATTTCAGTGGAACCCTAAACACAACACCAGGGACAGGTTGGGCCATATGAATGGAACTGGTCCTTGTTTTGATTAAAGCATACTTTTGTATAAAGGCTGTAGGGAAATGGAAGAGGTAGGTTGAGGGGAGAAAGGTCCAGCATGGGATAGGTTTTGCCGTAATGTTTAGGGATGGATGACTGTGAAGCAGGTGAGTGGTTGGCATCTTCTGCTTGAATGCAGGGCTATGACATTTTATTTTGACAGTGTATCATAAGATATTTGTCTGTGGTCATTCTAATTGGAACACTTTGATTTGTGGATTTCCTAAGACATTCACACATAAATAGAAAAGTGCTTGGCCTCTAGTCTCTTTTAATGACTAATTAGCAGCAGGTCTAATGGCAAGACATTTAATTACTTGCACTGCTTTTAAATGTAATTCCCTATGAGAAAAATGCAAACTTTTATATTTCTCAACAATGAAAATAATTGTTGTATTTTTTAGCTTGTGTATTGTGTTCAAACTTCTGTTAGTCAAGTTCATATTTCTTATTTTCTGGATAGATGAGGCATAGTCAACTTTCCCTTTCCCTCTTCTTTGCCTGCCTTAAATGCAATTTGCAGAACAATTCTTCCAGCCTAGAATACGTTGTAGGATGTCTGTCCATCTAGAATAGCTTTCTAGTTCATTGTCTGGCAATTGTAGTTTGTTATAGTGCAAAGCACACAATAGAATTTCCTTTTCCAGACTGAAATTACCTCATTGTTAACATTTTTTTCATTTTTCTCTTTATTCAAAGAGTGAGTACAAAGTTGTGCTGAGCATTGTAATGGTTTGGTAGCAGTATTGAATTTGGCAATGTATTTGCATTACTGAAAGGAAAAGCATATCTTTGCATTCATTATTGTTTAATTTTGAAAGAGAATATCCCAGAGAGCTGGTTTTCTAGTAGTTCAGAACTTCTCATTAGAACTTACCACTGAAGCTTCACAGGGATTAGCAAAGGTTGGACCACAAAACCACAGTGAGTAGTATACATAATGTTCTGTTGTGCTGCAGTGAACTGCCAACAGTGTTGTATGTCCCAATTTTTAATGAGAATTGGTGTTTTCTGTGCTGTGTGAGGGTCGTCAATATGTTATGTTGAAAGGGAGAAATTGTAATGCAAGAGGCACTGCACGTGTTACATGCCTGCATACATTTTCACAAAATAGACTTTTTAAAGGTGTAAATTATGTAACAGCTTTTAACAAGAACAGCCATTCCCAGATGAATTTTCCCTATTTGTTATGGGTGTGTTCTTGTGTTCTCTTGCAACCCTGCATTATATGGTGTTCTAATCTCAGGGCACCAGGTTGTGCCAGTGCAGCCCTTGTGAGTGAAATGCTTCCTTCTAGGCCAGAACCAAACTAAGCCTCATTAGACCCACTGTTTCCAAGCAGGTGATGTAAAATCCTCTCTCATGTTCGTCTGTTCCTGCTGCCAACACTTTGTCATAGCACTGACGCTACTTTTATGCTGCAGTGTTACTGAACATAAGTGTTCCTATCACTGAGGGAGTGGGAGAATAGTGAAGAAGGCTGATGCTGGGTGACTCAGCATGTCAGGTAGCTGTTTAGCATGTGCTGCCAGACCATGCCTGAGATGTATAGAAACAAAGACCACTTGGTTTGATCATAGATTTAATGTAAAACTGTTAATCATCATGAAAAGGAGAATCACATTTTTTTGTCTAAAAAGCATATATATATATAAAAATTCCTATATATACATATATAGGAAATGTTGAAGACTACTGATATACTTTAATGTTCTTATAGAGTCATGGAATTTATTCAAGAATGCTTTAATATAGAAACTGTTTTTAAACACCACTTAATATTTTTATGAGAAAACCAGTTTAATAAGAACTTACTTCATGAAAGCTGTAGAACAAAGCAATGTTGCTCTCTGAGAGCTGAATTCTAACACTTTCTATGTAACAATCAAACAGTATCAGGGCAGCATTCTCCCATATATGTTATGTTTCTTAAAGATTATTTACAATTATTTGCAGTATTTATCATACAAATCACAAAGTCTTAAATTCATATGATTAAATTTTTGAATAGCTTACTAATGTTTGCTTGTAAATACTGTTAACTTGCTTTGGGAATAGCAGTGCTAGAGCATTCCTTGTGTTTTGAACACCTCTGGTGGACGCAGGTGTGTTTGCTTAGGTCACTCATTATTTCAGGTTAAAGCAGCTGTTCTGAGGGTGCTTACTCTTATGTGTAGTAGTGGAAGTAGCTAATTGAGGAAATAGAAGAAATATCATAAAATAGTGATTTTGATTGCATTGATCCAGCATACATGGTCTGGAATTTGTGGTGAGTGGGAGAATATGTGCATTGTTGCATAAGATTTAGAAGTAAGACTTGTGGAGGAAATCTAATTATGAATATTTATGTCAAGAGTTGCTATTGTGAATATTCCACTGCTTTTTTAAACTATTATAATTTCATAAGGAGGCTAATTCTTTAACTAGGAGTTTTAATTGTGCTTTTTAAGGAGGAGTAAACATAAAAATAGTCACAAGCATATTGAAGTTCCAGAATTATATTAATCATTAAACATTATGTATGACACTTTTTAAAATGAATGGTACTAGATTGAGATTAATTACAAAAAGAAAATAGCATAAAAATGTTGATTTCTTGAGAAAATGAGGTTGATGCTTAATCCAAATTCTAGGTGAGACAAGTCAGTTTATTTTGTATAACATGCATGCTTTATAACAATTAACACTTGAAAAATAGAAAACCTTACAGGACTTTTAGCTTCATTATGTTTACCTGTATTAGGTTTTTAAGTCTTGTCTTCCTTTTCTTCTATGTCATCTTTGCTTTTCAACTCCTGGAGAACTGAATATGAATTGTTTGGGTTTGTTTTATTCACCTTCATATTTGTGCTCACCAAGGAAAAATATCATGTTTGCTTGCAAATTGAGTTTGAGAAATAGTAAATGATTAAGATAATTTTGATAGGTCTTGCAAATAAAGATGTAATTTGAATGTGGGTGTGTTATTCATTTCAGCTTACGTGTTGGTGGTTACTAGTAGTACTTTAATCCAAAATGAAGCCAGCTGTATTTTTTTTTTTTTTAAAGACCAAAGTAAGCCTCTGAATTTCTTGCTTATTTTTCTTTCTCTTGATGTCTGGGCCTTCGATATACGTTTCTTGCTAATACTGTGTATACTGTTTCATTTCTAAACTGCAATATCCATCATTATGCTAAATTACTTGCAGCAGCTTTTGCGAAAGGCCTTTTTTTCTTACCTGATGAAAGCACTTGAAAATTGCAAATGATAAAAGAAATGTGAATAGTAGTCCAGAAAAAAAATGAGGCTTCATTTTTATATTTGGTTCTTGAATTAAAGATCAATTATTTGTAATGTTACACTGCCTCAGTTTCAATTATTTTGTGATATATTTTTATACTCAACGAGAATTAAGTTCATCAAAAATTGTACTTTATGTTCTACTTGAATTTTATGTAAATTATTTTTCTATTTATTGGAATTGAAGTGTTCGTTTGGAAAGGGCCTTCAAAGGTGTTCAAGTCCAATTGCTTGACCACTTCATGCCTAACCAAGAGTTAAAGCATGCTGTTGAGGATATTACCAAAATGCTTCTTGAAAAACGATAAATGTGATTTCAGTGATTAAAATAAAAATTTATCAACAATTACTTTTGAAGTGAATATTTCAATAACTTAATGCAATTTTGAGTTGTTATTACTAAAGAAACGTAATTGAAAAGCATACTAAGCCTAAGCAAATTTGAATAATAGAGACAAAAAGATGTAATGGCAAGTTAGTGGCATTTTATACAGCTATTTTTTTTTGCCACAGATGTTACAAAAACTGCATCCTCTATAAGGTTTTATCTGGAGCAGTGCTCTCTGCTACATGAAAGAAACTTGAAGCATTCATGGGTGAGCCTTATGACTCTGCTTTTTGTATTACATACCTTTCCTTCACCTCAGATGCTCCGCATGATATTGTTGCAGATGAATGCACATTAGACTTTAATGCAAACCCTGTTTTGTTCTTTCATATTTCTTCTTTATAAAGACTGTGCTAGCAAGATCAACATGTATGTCTAATATTACTCAGAAAATTTTTCCTAGCTTTGTGTGAATATACGTAGGAGCTAACTGAAGTCAGCTATTCACGTTTAGTCTATTTTCTTTTGGAACATGTGCCAAGATGCATGTTAGTTGGGAAAAACCAAGTATCATTGCTGTGTGTGATAAATACACACATTCATAGTACATAATTGCATACACATTTATTTGTATTGTAATTGTTATATGTGGATATATTTATATCTGCGTTCATGACCTTAATCACAACATTTTCATCTATATTGTCATTTGACTGTAAAATCATGGTAAATTTCTGTACTCTTTGCTAATATTTTAAATACTATTAGCAGAGCTGTGAGTTATTTCAGAATGTATGCATGTCATTTTATTGATTAAAGTGCAGTAAGGCAGGATCTTTATCTTAGTATGTATTGAATAGAGTGAAGCATAATAATGTAAGAGTCCTGTTCAGAAATTTAGTTGGGTCATATAAGCATGAAATAATGCAGTGCCTATGGGCTTGTAGAAGGATTTTTTCCCTCATGGATATATGATTATGCATTAAAAAAAAAAAAAAGCTGGTTTTTGATGATGGCATATTGAAGGCAATTGGTGTAATTTCATTTGCTATGAGAGTAAATGTAAAAACTGAAAGGGAGCAGTGAACAGCTTGCCCATATATTAGTGTGGTCTCAGAACATGCGGTATGAAGATAGAATTACTCCTGGAAAAAGAATCCAGTTCAAATATGCTACTTTTCTCATGACTATATGTATCTGTTAAAGTCAGATTTATCTTGTTAGGCTGCGAATTCTGAGATGCTGCTGATGTTGTTGTGTACGTACAATAGTGACATAGGTTTCTGGGCATAACTTTGTGTAAACAGCAAAGTATTTGTTTATTACATTCAGAATAGTCTACTAATCATGTCCTGTGACTGATGACAGAAGTTTCCACTTGATAGGACTTTTTGTTTTTAATGTATAGGTCTACGTACACACATTCCAAATTCAAAATGTTTTTGACTAACGTGTTCTGTCACAGACAGACACTACTCATAGGAGTAGAATGCCCAAAATAATAGAAAATAGTTTAATGATTTTTTTTCCATAAATGTTATCAAATTAAAGAAATAAACTCATGTCTGTATTTAATTGTATCCAAGTGCAAGACCTACCTGGGAAGGTAGGTAAGGGTATAATCATGTTTCTTCTAAATGATTTAGTAATAATAAAAGGTGAAATAGCCCTTGAAATGAAGTGAGAACTTCAATTGTGTTGCTGTAGTTCAGATGATATTTTATAGGCTAGAACTTTGAAGCATAATAAAGAATTCATAGATTTATATTTTTCTTATGATATGAGCGAAACTATTTCTAAGTACTAGTTTACATTCATTTGTTTGCTATTCTAAAAGTTGAGGAAAAGCTTAAGAAGCAGTTACTGAAAAGTATGTAAGCTCATCTAATAAGATTTCGGAAGTTGCTTTGCTTTATGATACAAATTTACTTTTAGTTTCTTGGGGGGGAAAGAATGGCAAAAGGGGGCTCTTGGATCTGGGGGAAAAGCTGGGAGAACATTTAAGATGCATGAACAGATGAATCTGATTCAAATTAAAAATTGGTTCACTACATTTAATTGAAATATATCTGCAAGTATAAGGGAAATTCCATTACTTCTCAAATAACAGTGAATCTCTGGAAAAGCGGTTAATGTGTGATGCAGAAATTAAAGCCAGTGATCTTACATGGCATAGGTTTTGCATAAGATCAGGATGAGTGATCTTGCCATGGCTTTCTAATGCAGAATATTGCATTTAATGAAATGCTTATAATGATACTGTTTATTTTAAGATGAACATTTTCTGCTTCCTGAAAATAGAAATTATAAAGTATTTCTTCATTCTTCTATGCAATCTAAATTACTGTAAGTTGTATCTTGCCATTTCTTGCTCATATTTAACTTGGCCAATAGATAATTGAGGATGGCAGATGGATGTAATATATTCATAGCTTATGCAGATATTTTAATAAATGTTAGAAAACAAATATGAATTATAAAATTCAATGTGCTTTTAATTAATTGTTTTTCATTCAAAATCAAAGATATCCAAAATATTAATTAGAGAGTCACTTGAGGAGAAAGTACGGTGTATTTTCTGTGTTACTTTAGTATATAAATAATCTTGGAAGTATAAAAAAAAAATTGCATATGATTTCCTTCTAGCATTCAGTAGGCCCTGAGTCAGATACCTGGTAAATCTTTCTCAGACTCTGGATGATTTATTGAGATTTAGAATTTGTTTTCATCAGGAGACTTACCTTCCTGCCTACATTCACAGGAATAAGAAGTGTAGATATGTTGGGGTGCTTGCCACAATTGCTGATAAATGAGCATGATGTTAAGAAACAGAACTGTATCCTACCTAATAAGAATCACCAAAAATGGTATGAGTAATTTAGTATTAGCAACTATATTGCATTTATTTATGAGCAATTTGTTACATTTTTAACTTTAGCAATCTTTTTTATCTTACTGTTTCTTTACAGCACCTGAATTTCTTCTTCTTTGAAACTCTTGTCACACAGCACTTTTTTTTTAGCTATTACCAATTAGCTTTTTGAATGCTATTAATGTTTTACATGCTGCCCACTGGGGAAGAAGGAATTCTACAATTCTTAGGTGATTCTGCAGATGTTATGAAATTCACACTGTAACTTCAGTGTGTGGAATAATTGTATGGAGCATATACATAGGTCTTTCTGAAATTAATGTTTCCTACTTATTTCCATGATACAAAGAGCATGAGAACACTATTTGATAGAGTGAATTCTCAGCTACAAAAACTAATTTTCAAAATAGTCCACCATTAGCTATGCATTTTCAGCAGCAACAAACAAGAGCCTGTGTGTTGTGTTCATAAAAGTCTGTGCCACTCTGTGCCACTGTTTCTCAACTGCTGTGGTGACATTGATGCTCAGAAAACGCTGCCCAAGTAGTTTGTCTTTCATTAACTAAAACAGATGGAAGTCAGAAAGTGCCAAATCTGGACGGGATGGTGGATGTGGTAAAACAAGGTAGTGAGCTTCATGGTCTTCAAATTGGTATGGGGTGTGATGTTATTGTTTTGCAAGATAAGATTTGCCATCTTCTCTCTTCTATCTTGACTCTGGAAATTTAAGCGTTCACCTTAGTTGGTGCTGAGATAAAGTGGTCGGAGTGAATGCTTTGCTCAAGTACCAGGAAATCCGAAGGATCACACCTTTCCCAAAAGATGGTGCACATCACTTTACCCACTATGAGCTCTATCTCGAACTTTAACTTCAATGGAGAAATGATATGTTGTCACATCACAGACTTCCATTTTGACTCTGACAAGTAGGGATGTCACCAGTAATGAATGCAGTCCAGGACGCTGTCATCTCAAATTGCTTCAGTAGCTCCTGACAAACATAGAATCATAAAGATTGGAAAAGATCGCTAAGATCATCTAGTCCAAACATTAATCCATCACTGGCTTGGACCGGCTGGACTGGATATTCTTTTAGGTGTTTTCCAACCTTGGTGATTCTGTGACTACCATTCCTGCTAAACCCTGTTCCTTTGTGCCACAAACAGTAGCACAGTGCATACAGTATTTCTCTTGTTGCTGTGTGAGCATTTGTGGGACCAATTTTTTAATGCATTATTAAAGATGCTATAATTACAAATACTGGATTACCATATATTTCACAGACAGTAGTGAAAACAGTGCATTATGTTAGGCTATAATTTCATTTTTAAGTGGAATTTATTTTTTTAAGATAAGTATTTGTTGTTAGTACTGGAACAGAAATCTGATATTAAATTGTCTTCAGCCGTTGTTAAGAGAGGAAGTTTACATGACTGTATTTAATGTCAGTAGTAGGCAGAGGTTGTTTTGTATTAGACGGTTTCTAAAGGTTGCACACAGGGTCCCCCAGAGGACCATCCAAAACTCAAAACCGATCTCAGTGTTTTGCCCAAATGTTTATTCAACTCCAGTAGGCTTGGTTCTGTGACCATCGCCCTGGGGAGAGTGTTCCATGCCCACTACGCTCTGGTGAAGAATCCTAATCCCCAACCTGACTCTCCCCTGCATGCAGCTCTATCCTGTTCCCTTGGGTCTTGTCACTGTCATCAGAGAACAGAGATCAGTGCTGCTTCTCCACACCTCTTGTGAGGAGCTATAGACCACCTTGAGGCCTCTCCTTCTATAAGAGCAGGGGTTTCTAGGAGAAAGTGCTCTATACGTCATGTTCTGACCTTAATTGGAACTTTCAATTTAAGCTTTCTCACCTTTGTTTTAAATAGTTTTAATTATTCTATTAACTTTTTATTATTATATCTTATTATATTATTATAATTTATATAATTTATTATTATATTTATTATATTATTAGCAGCTTTTAAACTGTTAAATGTTGTTATTCTAAGTACTGTAACCAAAGTTTACAGAGGCAGAATACTATTAGCTGCCCTTACTATTTGTGGAAACAGGGTGGTGTTTGGCATCAATTTCATTCTCAGTTCTCTTCCAGAAGGTAGTCCAAGTTATTTTCTAGCCTAGCAGTGCTGGAGAATTTTTTCAACTTGCTTTTCTCCAGTATGGCAGCGTAGAAAACAAACAAAATCCCAAACAACTGTAGTATCTAAATATATCAACAAACATAATGAAAAAGTAGATGAGAAATTCTTTGGAGATCAAGTAATTTAGAAAGTGAGTAACTGGAAAAAAAAATACTACAGGAAATAGATGGGAGTACAAAAGAAGCTAGAGAAATGGGAGTGGTTCAGAGATATTTCAGCAGGTTTAAAATGAATTACAAGTAGCATAAAATCATAGAATTGCTCAAGTTGGAAAAGACTTTAAAGATCATCAAATCCAACTGTAACCTGACCATACTACCCTAACTCCAACAACCCATTACTAAATCATGTCCCTGAGCACCATATCCAAATGGATTTTATACATATTTGGAGATGGTGGCTCAACAACCTCCCTGGGAAGCCTATTCCTGTGCTTAATAACCCTTTCTGTGAAGTTTTTCCTGATATCCAACCTAAACCTCCTCTGGTGCAACTTGAGGCCATTTCCCCTTGTCTTGTCACCAGTGAGAAGAGACTAACCCTGCAATCACCTTTCAGGTATTTAAAGAGAGCAATCAGGTCTCCCCTCATCCTTCTCTTCACCAGATAAACAGCCCCAGTTCCTTCAGTTTCTCCTTGTAGGATGTATTCTCTAAGCCCTTCACAAGCCTTGTTGCCTTCTTTGGACCTGCTGCAGCACCTCAATGTCCTTCCTGTGTTGAGGTGCCCAAAACTGAGCACAGTACTTGAGGTGAGGCCTCACCAGTGCTGAGTATAGGGGCAGGATGACTTCTCTAGTCCCGCTCACCACACCGTTCCTGATACGAGCCAGGATGCCATTGGCCTTCTTGGGTATGCTTCTGGCCTATGTTCAGCATATATTTATAATATTTGAAGTTGGAAACAGTTCGAACTGAATTTGTAAATCTTTGTTATATTTGAATAGGAATTCAAATTCATTCACCTAAACATTTCTTTTAGGGGGCATGGTAATAACTTTGGGCTGGATCTTAAAGGAATGAGTACTGCCTCAGTAAGGCTGAGATTTTCAGTGATACTGTGTAAAGGAGTCCATAGCCAAGGGGAAGCTTAGGATTGAAGGCTATACAAAGCAACTTGTATAGTAATAGAGTGCGAGTGGGCAGTTATAATCAAAATGCTGCCCTTATAAGATGATTGAGTGCTGAGTTAGTCTGCAACATTGAGAAGTTTTTCTGTGCTCTCTGGAAAAGTTGCAGATTTGATTTTAAGATAAGGATAGATGCTAACAGCTGTGAGCCATAACATCACAGAGAAGTTAGAAAATTCTCATTAGAATTATAACAAACAGTAAAGACTGAATTTGTCACTAAAAAAAAAATGAAGGTTTTGCTGGAGATTTCAATTTGTGTATCGTATGCAGTACTGTAATATTCTTTTTTTTTTTTTTTTTAAACTCCTATGCTGACGTACTTTTCAGGATTTTGACTGCATTGTTAACCAGAAAAAATAAGTTAAGAGTTTTTTGTTCAACTAGACTGAATATATTAATGATTACTTGGTAGAAGGGACCTAATTTAATGTTAAGTTAGTTCATGTTTAAACTGGGAGGAAAACTGCTTCTGTGTAATACTTTCTGTTCAGTTATTCCCAGGAATCATTTCTGATTTATGATTACAAAAACACAGTTTTATATGTCAATTCTTTCTTCAAATGCAGTCTGACAATGTATAATCTTGTTTTGAACAGTTTGAAAGAGTGGAATATGACTGTATCAGATTACTGAAGCAAAACTGCACAGTATTTATTTAAATGTGGGGAAACTGTAAACCATTCATGTCAATATTACTATTTCAATGCTAAGCATTCTTTTAATATTTAGTTTCAGTAAAATAGCATATTATTGGTGAGAATTTTGTATTTGCCATCTTGTATCCTGAATGTATTTCAAGTATTATGTAC
Source organism: Phasianus colchicus (assembly GCF_987193195.1). Lineage (NCBI taxonomy): Eukaryota > Metazoa > Chordata > Aves > Galliformes > Phasianidae > Phasianus > Phasianus colchicus. Next base: position 45,463,430 of record NC_143439.1, read on the forward strand.
TTTTAGAAAGTAGGATGTTCTAATTAGCATATAAGGCTTATTTTTGAAGTTGAGGGGGTGGGGTGGAAGGGAACCCCAGTAGGACTGTATACATATTTATTATGACAACCTTATATGAACTGATCTTAAGTAAAAGAGCAGTTCATCACATGATAAAAACAGCGTCAAAATCAAGTAATGCCTCCTATTTATTTCTGTGTGAGATACAATGCATACAAAGAGCACTATTTGATAGACCAAATTAATGCTTTGTAGACAAGACTTTTCAATATGGTTGTCACCATGAGCCAGTTCATGTAGATGAGCTGAATGATGTTCTTAAAAGCCTCAGAAACTTTCTCCCTTCTACAGCAGAAGGGTTGAAATAGTGTAAGAGGGCTTAAAAGATTGTATTTCATCCCATACTGACATGCTATTATACTTGACATGGGAACGTGTATAGTACTGAAGTGACCTTGAATATAATTTGTATTGTTTGGTAATCATGTACTAATTTTAGAGAAACAAAATTTGGTTTTGTTAGACAGTGAATGGAAAGAAGAAAGGAGTTCCAAATAAGTAGGAAGAAAAATTATCATGAGATATGGGGTAATTAAGAGTCTTATTTTTCCATCAGACAATGCCTGCTTTTTCATATATTGCAGCTAGTTGTTACTTTCTAAGATTGAATGACAGTTTATTTCATCTCAGATCAACAAACTTTTGTACAAAGCAGTGTTCAAGAAGGATGATATTGCTTATCATAGAATCACAGAGTATGCTGAATTTGAAGAGACCATTAAGTCTTTGGTTCGAAGACTCAAAATTCAATCCCTGTGTCTGAGAGCATTGTCCAAACATCCCTTGAACTCTGGCAGTTTGGGCCGTGCCCATTGCCCTGGGTAGCCTCTTCCAGGGCCCCACTGCCTCTGGTGAAGAACATTTCCCTAATCCATATCTGGCCCTCCCCTATTACAGCTCCATGTTTGTTACTTCAAAGTTTAAATTTATGAAATGCAAGCCTTCTCTTTAAGCAGTAAACATTATTTGTGATATACTCTGTGTTACTGAGATATTAGAACACTTTTGAAGATCTTTGATAATTTTGCATCGAAGTTTTCCTATATTTCTGCTGTTTGTTTCTAGAATGTCTGTCATTTCATGTGAAGTCTGCCTGACATAATGTGTTTTGTGTATGATATTTTACACACAGTTTTTGAAATGTCCAGTTTCTTAAAAGATAACTGATACAAGATACTGTGCTAGCCATGAGAAGAACGATAACAATGTCTTTTTTCTTTTTCTCAATAGTGAGCACTAGGATGAAGTCTAGAAAACAAATCATGCAGGTGTCTTTATGCCCAAAGATCATGTTTTGTTGACAGTCACTCCTGCATAGTGAATTGCAGTGATGCATTTATCTTGTAATCTTTGCTATAGATTATGCCCAGATTTAGCTCTAAACAGTCTCACAGTTCATAAGAAATGGTAGCCTTCAACATTCAAATTCTCTGAGTAGAGAATGAGAGTTCAGGAATCCAGAGTTCTTTCAGGAATTTGAGCCACACAAGCTGTACCTTATGCTGATTCAATGCTTCCCAGGCTCAATGTTATTTTTTTCAGACATGAAGCTCTTTAGATATTCTTGGTAATCAGACAGGTTATTCCTCCTGTACAGTGTCCTAAATAAATGAGTTGATAAGTAACAAAACCAATTACCATAGGTGCTTTATTGTCCATTTGGATTAGTTTCTCTGTTGCTCATTTTATTTGCTGCTGGTTTCACTAGAAACAAACAGTAAGTGTGGTTCCATGGAGAAGTCAGTACTGAATACAGCTGAAGATAAAACAAAACAAAACAAAAAACATAGAATAAACAACTAACTACTTGAAGAATCACGTTAGTCGGAATGCTTGGAAACAAAGAGGGTGGTGTACCAAATTCAGTTTTCAGGTCTGATGAACATTTTGCAGCTATGTATAGTTATATCATTTCCTCATATAGAGTTGTACAGAACTGAAATCTTACTTTCCATCTTCCAAGGCTATAAATAGGTATTCAGTTGCAACTTATAAACACTTTTTGTTGCAGTAAATATGTTTGCACTGTTTAAATTTATGGAGAAATAGCTTCAGAAAGTGTCACAATCTAGAAAGAAGAGACCACTGAGTACACACTAGAATCTGTATAGTGGGAGGTTTGTAGTGTCTTGCTTTTAAAGGTTAGTGTATTGTGGGCTTTAGAATTCAATGTGATAATGTTCAGTGTGCTTGTGTGCAGATTTTAATTCAGACTTGTTTTATGGAAATTATACAATGGCAGTCTACATTAAAACTGTGGCCATTCTATTGCTGCATAAAATCACCTTGAATGAGAAGTCATTCCAGAGTGAAATTTTTATTTTGTCTGAGGGCATGGATTAAAATGGCCTTCATGTAAGAAATGTCATTCTTCAGAAAAATTACTCATTAGTTTAGATGGAAATGTCAAAACTCAGTAGTTTTTGTGTGTGATTTCTTTAATTCAGCCACTCCTTCCCACTTTGCTTGCTTTTATTGTTAGGATGGTTGTTTCATAAAGCATTTGCTGTTTTTCTAAGGATAAGAGAGCACACAGGCAGTCTTGGTCAAGAAAGTGAAGCTTGAACAAGAATGAAGAAAACAGTTTCTAGTGACAGTTTTTGTTATAAAAAGACAAGAAGGGAAAATAGCTTCCAGAACTGCTGTGATTTTTGGCACTTATTTTTAAAGCAATCTTCCATTTTACTTTATCAAAAGTGGTAAAAATTGAGGCTATATCAATGATACAATTTATCCAATGTCCTATTGTACCAGCAAGGTTTGGAGAGAACCGATAACCAAAATGGCTGTCACAAAAGAAAAATGTTTGAAACATTGCTTTTCTAGAAATGATTTTCATGGCTTCAACATTTTCTTTACTTCATTCCTCTCTATGTTAGGGTGCCAAGTTTTTCAGTACAGTGAACTTGAACCTTCTGGAGCAATGTTTTGATGTACTGAAGCCTGGAGTGCTAGGCATTGGAAATAAGGTAGCTCTGACAACATTAGAACTTTGCAGCTTTTTACTGGTATATACTCAATACATAACACCAAAACACACTTAGTTGTAGAAGTAATTACATAGCTGAATTTCAAGTTTAAACAATTTCCCATAGGAAGAAATATATACTTAGTGCCAACTTGGTTTTGCATAATATTTTGGGATTTTTTCTTGGCATTATGTACGATTTAGTCTTAACATAGGGAAATGATAAAATCCTTTGGGCTTACTTTAAGTGATGTAGTGCTAGGAAATTCAGAAGCTTGTAAACGTATGAGTGTGACAATATTCTTGCATATTTTAGAAGTATATTTAATCCTCAAAGCTGTATTTTCTTGAGTATGGCACAGTAACATCTTTATTTCAGCTTATTTTTATTTTTGATTAATATAAAATACACCAAATGTAAGTTTTTCTATGCAATAGTGATTTTTTTTCTTGCATTATGCTTGTATAAAGAAACTTTAAGTGATTTAGCCTCCAAATGAATACAAGTTTACCCATTAAAATTATTTCTATTACAGGCTATCAGTGCAAATACACTACCAGAGAGTAGAGGAATCCATTTAGTACTGTTTTGTCTTGGATTTGTGTTCATCATTTTATTAGGAAAATAACATATACACATTTTGATTCTATTATTGTTATTATATTAGATGTGGCACTTAAGTGACCAGGCACAAGGAAAAACACATAAGCTGAGTTTCATCTCTCTTTTTTTTTTTTTTTTTTTTTTTAAGTTCAGTTGAGAAACAACTTGCACTGTGTAACAATTGGAGACTTCATATTTAGGCAAAATGCAATTCCAGTTTAGTCTATAGTTATACTTTAGGAGACACTCCTGTCATTAACCATGTCAGTCCAATTGCTTTCCTCATTGCAGTTTTAAATTAGGCGTAGTCCGTTCTATTGGTGTGTGAAAGGAGGGGAGATAGGGGAAGATTTTTAAAATTTTTTAAGCCAATCACTAATTTGAATAAACACTTGAAAAAAAGCAGTATATTATAGCTGTACAAAAGCTACTTTCTAGATTTGAGTAAATGTAGCTACCTTGATTAAAGGTGTACTTTCTCAAATGCTGTCTATCACAAAATCCTTCAGAATTTTCTTTGTTAGACAGATTTTTGCCACCTTGATGTCAAATAACAGCTGCATTTCATTTCAGTTGTTTTTATAGCATCTGTTCCTTCCCCTTTTCTGTGCCTGGATACACAAATCAATAGAATGTAATTTGGGAAGTGAAGACTTACCACCTCTGTTCTGAATAGTAGTTGTGCATAGGTCTCCATATAAAGGAGCAATTGAATGTTTATTTTGTGAGTGTGTATAATGATTATATTGTTACCTCCAAACTGTAGAGACTTTTTTGGTCAGACAGCTTTAACCAGTAAGTGCCATTATAAAGTTGTTGTATAGGACAGTGAACTGCAAACATTCTGGTTGGAATTCAGGATCAAAGACGAGATCACCATAGGAGGAAAGACCTAAGAAACCAACCCTACAAAATTGTCTTCTCATTATTACCATTTCAACATTAAAGTAATTGAAAAGCTTATTTGGAAGTCCAAAGTAAGTTCTTAGTCAAGTTGGAAGTTGCACTGTCCTACAGAGGCTTGATGTTTTGGGTGGTTTGTTTTTAAAAAGAACTACTTAGTTTAATCAGAACTTTTCCCTGGCAGGCTAATAACTGTAATCAGCACTAGCTTTGCAGCCAAATTAGATTTTTCCTTACAGTGTCAAGATGTCCATCTTTAGCCTTGTTTAGGTTTCCATTGTAAAACCTAATCAGTAAAGTGTCAATGCTCCCATGTAAGTTCTGAAATGACTGGTTAAAAGAAACAACTGCCGTGGAAGGGGGAGTAGTAGCATTCCTCTGAATAAGACTGGATGCCTTGGAGGCAGGGGAAGAATATGCAGTGAAATTGTTAAACAGAATTTGTAAGAGAGCCTTTGGAAAATTATGCAAAATGAGCATACTTATCAGAAAAGCACTTAATTTCATGATATGTCATGTTAACCCTTTTCATAAATTGTTGCTTACAATGTAAATTGTATTTCTATTCCAAATATAATTTTTTTTTTCCATGGATTTGCATTGAATAGATGTATTCTGCCTGATTCTCCAAGCATGATAATAAACTGCTTAAATCTCCTTTAGAACCAGCTATGACCTATGGGGCCACTGTATGGCATCCTGCTCTTGGGGAAGAGTAGGCTAGAAGAAAACCACAGAGATATTCTGTCAAAACATGGACTTAATTATTGAAATTATTGCTTTTTAGAGTACAAGTCTGTCTTTTATGTTTCCTACTATATCAGAAATAACTACAGTGGCAGAAGTAGTAATTTTTTCTCTACTTTGGTACACAAGAGCTATCTTTCTTGTTTATTTATTTATTTATTTTTTAAAACATATATCCTTGTGACCTTCCAGGTCTGCTTTGCTAGAACAGTAGGTAAAATTTGAAAGGGATCATTACAAAGTGGTAATACAGGATGGAATCTCTATAATCTTCATTGCAACCCACTTGAAATGGAAAATGTAAGTTAAAATAAAAGGAAGGACAAATTGTTAAGAGTAGACACTACTTCCATGAGAAAAAGCATAGGCTTTTGTTGAACTGAAATTCCCCTTATCTAGTAATTACTGACTGGTAGGTAGTTATGTTTCCTTTTTTTTCCTAGCTACTAAGCGTGTTTTCTTGCCTGCCTCAACTTTTTGGAGCTTCTTAAAACAAGGCATGTAACTTAAAGTAGTAGTAGAAGGCTTCAACTGCATTCCTTTTTGGTATTCCAGGTATTTCTCTCATGTTTCCTTATTTATAGCCTTATTTAATATTTCTAACCTGTTAGCTATGAGAAGGCTTGTGTAGTCTAGCTGTATTTTGACATGAATTGAACTTATACTTTTATGTTGGAGTATCGATTAAAACCTGATTTACTGCATTGATAACTAAGTACTGCAGGCAGCAGCAGAACCTGACTGCTAAAGGCTGCTAGAGTAACTAAAGCCAATGTCTGTTTTATTTTCCCAGCAGGGATTGAGTACTAGCAGTAATTTCTCTTGAGCCTTCAATGTTGCCCTGGTTTTTGTTTACTATATTCAGTTTTGGAGGCATTTTCACACATTTATCTTCTTTAGATAGGCTGTAGTTCCTCATTAGGATTCTGCCACTAAGTTTTTCTGTAGTGGATCCTCAGCCTCTTTATACTCGTTCACCATTTTGGCAATTTTATCTTCCTGTCTTGGGTTTAAGATATTTTGCTGCAATTTTCTATTTTGTTATCTTAGCTTGCACTTAGTCTTTAATATCTTCTTACACCTGACTTTTTAAACACCAAGCCCTATATTTAAATGCAGGAGTAAGACGTGTACAGTAGGTAACTGATTTTTCAACTTTATGATAGCTGGCAAGTATGACTGCTTAAAAGTGAGGGTGCAGTATTAAATTCAGTTTTGATTCCATACGTCAGTTTTTTGAAAATAAAAAATTCAGAGAGTGAAAAAGTGATTAATTTATACTGTTAACATCAATCATCTTTAACTCAATAGGTTGAATGTAACCTCAGTACATTGGAAGATTTCTGCTTCCTCTTTTATTGTTAGGAACTTGCAGGGAGCTTCATGTTACTGTCTTGTGATTTTCTCTGGCTGTCAGTGGTGGAAAGCTAGAGTAATTCTCTCTTAAAAGAAATGAAATGGAATAGATGGAACGATTTTACATCTGGTAGAACTCTGGTTTCTGTTAGGTTTTAGACAAAAAAATTCATTTGAAAACTTCATGATTTAGGTAACTTTTTCTGATAAAGCTGTCTTTAAGGCTTGTAACGTGCTTTCAAGGAGGACTGATATTGCATTAAGAAACCATATCAGAGTTCTGCTTTGTGATGTATGGTCTTCTGGTGTGGTATACTTTTTATTCAGAACTTAATTGTTTTTCTGAGGAAAAGGGACACTAGTTCTACTGCTGTGGTTGCAGAAGCAGAAATTAAAGAATTAATCTTGGAACGTGTGTAGTGTCCAGGGGATCAGGCCCAGCCAGCACAGGTTCATGAAAGGCAGGTTGTGCTTGACCAACCTCATCTCCTTTTATGACTGGGTGACCAGACTGGTAGATGATGGAAAGGCTGTTGATGTAGTCTACCTAGACTTCACCAAAGCCTTTGACACGGTCTCTCACAGGCTTCTTCTGGGGAAATTGGCTGCCTGTGGCCTGGACAGGTATACACTCTCGGGTAAGAAACTGGCTAGAGGGCCATGCCCGATGGGTAGAGGTTAATGGAGTTTAGTCCAGCTGGTGACCTGTTTCAAGTGGTGTCCCCCAGGGGTTGGTACTGGGGCTTGTCTTGTTTAATATCTTTATTGATGACCTAGACAGGGGATAGAGTGTGTCCTCAGTAAGATTGCAGATGATACCAAGTTGGGAGGTGCTGTGGATCTGCCTGAGGGTAGGGAGGCCCTTCAGAGGGATCTAGATAAGCTGAATTGCTGGGCTGAGGTGAATGGGATGAGGTTCAACAAGGCCAAGTACTGGGTCCTGCACTTTGGCCGCAACAACCTCATGCAGCATTATAAGCTTGGGGATGAGTGGCTGGATGACTGTGAAGAGGAAAGGGACATGGGGGTGTTGTTTGCTCGGCTGAACGTGAGCTGACAGTGTGCCCAGGTGGTCAAGAGGGCCAACGGCATCCTGGCCTGCATTAGAAATAGTGTGGCCAGCAGGAGCAGGGAGGTAATCATCCCCCTGTACTCAGCACTGGTGAGACCGCACCTCGAGTACTGTGTTCAGTTTTGGGCCCCCTCACTATAGGAAAGACGTCGAGGCCCTGGAGCGTGACCAGAGAAAGGCAACGAAACTGGTGAGGGGTCTGTAGCACAAGTGCTATGAGGAGCAGCTGAGGGAGCTGGGATTGTTTAGTCTGGAGAAGAGGAGGCTCAGGGGAGACCTCATTGCACTCTACAACTTTCTGAAGGGAGGTTATGGTGAAGAGGGGTTTGGCCTCTTCTCCCAGGCAACGAGCAGGACCTGGGGAAATGTCTGCAAGTTGTATCAGAGGAGGCTTAGGTTAGATATGAGGAAAAACTTTTTCTCTCAGAGAGCGATCAGGCACTGGAATGGCCTGCCCAGGGAGGTGGTGGAGTCGCCGTCGCTGGCTGTGTTCAAGAGGCGTCTGGATGAGGAGCTGCGAGATCTGGTTTAGTAGCTTGTGGTAGCAATGGTAATGTGAAGACAGTTGGACTAGATGATCTTATAGGTTGTTTCCAACGTTGTTTCCATTCTATGATTCTAATCTCTTGTTCTGGCCTTTTGTTACTTTCCAAGGATGGCAGTCGTTCTCAAAGAGAATTTGTTTTGTTTTGATTGTTTCTAAAGAACACTAATTCTTGTATCCTACTGCTAGTGTGCTGATGGCTAAAACATTTATTTTAATAATTAAAAATACCAGTAACTAGATATTCTTTAATAAATGGAAATCATTGTTGGCCTTAAAAAATAAGAGGTATTGACTGGGAAAGCAGACTTATCCAATCTTTAGGTAGCTGATTGGACTGACACTTAAAATGGGATATGAATGACAGGAATGTGCTGCAAATTAACACATTCGACTAGCAAGAATAACTTTTGTTGCATAGGTATTCAGTTTTTATAATGTCACAAATTGTGATTTGTTCACAGTTGTATATGCTTGTCTTAATTCTAAGTCATATTCTGCAGAAGTTGACATCACTGAATTATCTCAGTATTGCTCTGAAAGCCATGTGTAGTCTTAGAAGATTTTAATAGTACTGTAAAAATAAAGGTTGGCCACATCTTTTTGCAGTATGCTTGGTTTACATATTAAATTTTGAAAGACAAAAAGCCATGCAGTTACAAACTGCAGAGATTTGTTGTCCTCAAGTGTGGCATTACAGTTCTGTTTAGCTAAACTGAAAATATTATTTACCAAATGCTTTCTTGGACAGGATAATGTTATAGATGGTCAAAAATTGTTTTTTTAAAAAAGAAACTAAAAATTTTGCTGAGGTAATTGTGTGCAGTGATTGCTGTACTCCAAACTTAGTTTTTCTTACTGCTGTATAATGTAAAATAATCATGTTGCATGAATGAATTTAGGAAATATTGTTATGCTTAAGTGGGTAGAATACTTAATGATTTTTTGTTTACACTTGTAAAAAGGATTTGAAAAAATAGTGTTCATGGTTTATTTGTGTACAATCAGAATCTATTTTAATGAAATTTGTTTTGATTTTTTTAAAAAAATAGCAAATTGCACTGCTTTATCACAGGCAGGAACTGGAATTCAAGTAATTCATTTCTTTTTGACAAGATATAAAAAATATCTGCCTCTCTGTGACTACTTCTTTATACAAAGAAAGAATTTGCAGCTTCAGAATGTAAAATAAGATAGCCAAACTATAGGGTTTGACTGCTGATTGTTTCAGGTCTGCAAGTATATGTTTATGTTATCTGTTTTTCTATAAAGCTGTATATTACGTTCATCTTTCCATCTTTTTTCTCCTGCCTCTGCCCTCAAAAAAAAGTTATCCACAGTTGCCTGAATTTTGATCACGGTGTTTTGGAACCCAGAGATTTAAGTGGTGTAGTTCTACATGAAATATTACATTTTTAAAAAGTCAGATTTTTCCTGCTAGAACTGCAAAAGATTAATTAAAATTTGAGAAGGAGGAAGCTCTGAAAGTAACTGAGATTCTATAAAACAACCTTTTTGATTTTTGGTAAGTGCATCATTAATCTGAAGCTTATGTCTGCGAGTATTTGTTTCTGCATAACTGCTAACTGTATGAAAATGTAAGTTGGGTTGATATAGCCTTAAAAATAAAGGATAAGGAGGTTTTTAAAGAGATTTTAAGCTGAATATTAAGAAAAATTAAATGTTATGATTAAATGTGACTTTTGAATATATTTTGATGATAGCATCACTAAGGCAGTCAAATAACCTTAATTCTGATCTTTTATAGTACTACTCACCAGCACCATAATTATGGTTGTGGTATTTCAGTGTTACTGCAGATTGTATTAAAATAAGTCTCTTTCTGTCACTTGTTCATTTTGAAAATATTTTCTGCAGGATATGTCATTACTATTCCATATCTGTTGTAGAGATGCTTTTGAGAGTTGCTGGTGTTTTTTTTTTTTTTTTTTTTTTGCACAGACAAGATCTTGTTGTTTATAGTGGTTTATAAAAATATTACAAGGTTACAATGAGTTTTGCAAGATTTTTTTTTTGGCTAGTGAAGATGTGCATAACAGAATGTATCTTCAGTCCTATCAGTCCTTCAGTCCTTCAGTCTTCTGTCCTATTTTTTACAATAACTAAAATATTTACAAGCTTGTATAAAAAGTAAACTTATGTTTCATCAGTTTGATCAAATTTTAAATGCTTAATGGAGACTTCTATAAATTCATAAACTCTCATAACTTTATAAGTAAACAGTATAAGAAATAATAAAGGAGATAGTCAACTGCCTTGTGGGATTGTAGAAGTTATTGTTGAGAAATAGTTTTTCATCTGTGAGATCTCAAAACATTTCCTTTAAGTCTTTAAAATCAGTGGATGTAGCATGTGCCAGTATAAAGTAAAACTAATCTGGTGTGGAGAAGATAAAAGCTGTAAGATACTTTTTGTGAATAGCTGTAATTAGAGGTAATACACATTCTGCCTATTGTCTGTATCTTAATTATTTTGAGATTCTCAAAGTAAAAACAAATGCGAGATATTAGAACAATAGTGTTAAGATTTTAGCAAAGCAGCAGTTAAATTTCCATCTTACAGAAGCTGCTTTGCTAAATGAATGTTATTAGAGAAGCAAAATACAATGTAACTTTCTTAACTACCCTGACAGCAAAGAAATGTAATTAAGAATCTCAAAGTTAGCAAATAACTGAATTAAGACTAACTGTATTGTCTTATGTTGCATCTCAACCCCTTTCATTTGTGTAATCTTTCATTTGGTATGTATATAGTGATCCCACAGAAATTTTTTTCTATCGTTTTATACAAACGACAAAATTCAAAAAGTAGATGTTAAATATTTCCTTCAGTCTATACACGGCTGCATTCTTCATTCATTGTCCAATGTTATATTACACTCTAAAGATAGAATTCTTATTTTGCTCTTTTATCCTGCAAAGTTAAGATATCCCAAAGCCTTCACAATTCATCTCTATTTTCAACCCCACTTTCATAGTAAGTGACAAAGTAAGTGTGGTAAGATTTTAAGCCTGAAAGATTCAGTAATGTTATGTGGTTCCACTGAAGTAAATATTTACAGGTGGGTATAGTTACGTAAGCTAAATTCAAGCAAAACTCCTTCAGCTTTTATTACAGAGAATTTGAGCATTTCTGTACTTTAGATTCTATGATCTAACTCAACTCTCCCTGTGTTATTTATTGAAACACACCACTGTTAGTGTCTGACATCCCAAATATTTCTGCTTGCAGATTCATTAAGGTACTCTGGTCAGGTTCTGCTGCGTTGCAGAAATAGAAGGATCAACAGTAATAGAAAACTTCAGTACTTGTTGCAGCCCAGAAAATGTTCTGAAATGCTTTTTCTAAAAAATAAGGTAACTTGGTCTTCCAAGAAGCTGAATTTATATTTGTTTTCAGGATGTACTTTTTCAAATTAGTATTTGATAGTACACTAATAAAGAGACAAGCTTTTTCAGCGACTGATGTAGATGATATGATGTATATCAGTCATAGATGAGTTATGTGACTTAGAAGAAATTAAGGCAATATTGTTACAGAAACATTCACTGAACTACTTAATGCACCTTGATCTTTGTTTTGAAATTTCGATATATATACAGTGTGATACTGTAAACTGGCAGCATTTCCCAATAGTAGATTTTCCTGTAATTTGAATCACATATTCAATCATCAAGTTATTTAGGATGAGAGGGACGTTTTCTTGTTCAATCTTGCACAGAAAACAGGTCCAGTTTGATCCAATTCTGCATGTCTTGTCTCATCAAGTTTTACAAATCTCTGAGGACTGAAATCCTACCATTTCCCATTTTTTGACCATTCTCCTAGTAGTTCTTTTCCTTACACCTAGTAAGAGTTCTCTTTGTCACATTTCACACTAGCAGTGCCTTTTCTTAGCTCTGTCAGCTCCTGAGAAAAGTCTCCTCCTGTTAAAGATGATAGGAGGATAGGAAGATCTTTGCCAGTCTTCTGTTCTTCAGAAGTTCTCTTACTCTTTCCTGGGCCACCATGCGCTTAGGCACCTCACAGCACTGGACTTGACCCACTACATCAGTAGTTTTATTTTGCTGGGATGTACCATGCTGCTGCTGTTCTTGCCTGCAGTCTTGCTTTAATCCATTGTGGCTGAAAATTCTTGCCTTAAGGCTGCTTTGCCAATTCGTTTTCCACCACCATCTGTAAACGACCCATTTTGGGGCCTGCTCATACAAGGCAAGTTGGAGAAGCCATTGAAGGGCTGCTAGCATGGTTAGGGGTAGAACTGCATGCTGAATAAGTAGAGAGAAAGGATCATATTTGGTTTCAGACTGGAGAAAGGAATGCTTGGTATCTAGCTGCCATCTTATGCTCTTGAGGAGTTCAGAGAGAAGGTGGAGGGAAGCGCTTCTTTAAAGAAGCACAGGGAAATAGCAAGAGGCAGCAGTCACCAGCTTTGAGAAGGAAAGCCTTAATTGGACATAATTAGAAGATTCCTTATGATAGGAATAGAGTATTTGTGGTTGGAATAGGCTGCTTGAGGAGCTCAGAGTGACTGTGTATGTGAAAGGACTCAGCTAGACGCAGCTCAAAGGAGCGTGCTCCAAGGCAAGATGTAGTCTTACTTTAAGCAACATTAAACTAGGTGAATTCCAGGAGTCTCTACTAATTTCAGTCAGTTTATGATTCTTCATTAAAACATCTCTCAGGCCAAAATTTCCCCAGTTATGTGCTCTTTACTGTGTCTGTCCTTCAGTGTACACGTGGTGTAGAAGTGTAGAAATTTTGTGACATAACTTCAGTATTTTTCATCATATAAAAATAGCTTTTAATGTATAACAGTGAGGTACTGTAAATTCTTTTTTATTTAATTTGTTATTGCTTTGTTGTGCTTTTTATTAGGTGTTCGTTCTTTCTCTGGCAAATATGATGTACCTAAAGGGGGGAATATAATCATTCAGTGATAGAGAAGGTCATTGGAAAGGTGAGAACAGCACAGTACATTGCTAAGTTCATGGCACAACAAGCTCAGGAATTTGTTTGTGTCTGTGTGTATTATAAGAGACTAGGAGTCACAGAATACTATTACTACCTTGAAGGTGACTGCTTTAGGAATATTGTAACTTCTGGATAAGACAGGAGAATGTTATGATGTGGAGTAGCATTTTAAGAAAACAAAATACTGGAATAAAGTAAGCCTTCTACTGTGCATCAGAAATTAAATGAAGTTTTGTTAATTAAGATAATCTGATTTTTAGGAAATTTGCTTTTGTATATCCTTTGTATTAACGGTAAAAGCTCAAATATATGCATTTTGCTTTTTCATGCTAAGGGAATTGCAGACTTAACATTTAATGTTTTAATAAACTTGGGTTTTATGTGTATAGCTTTTAGAGTTGTTATCTAAAAGCATTAACATTGATTGTGCTCGCTAAATGCTTGTACTGCTGTTAAATTTGGTCCATTACTTAGGCATACCCAAATTGGACTTCAGATAATTCTGCCAATCTAGATTTTTCTTTTCCTTTTACTGTGATTTTTTTTTTTTTTTTGGTTGGTTGGAACTTCAGTCTCTGTGGGGACAAATTATAAATTATGTTGATTAACCACAGAAGCATAGAATTACTACAGTTTTATGGTCAGTTTTTGTTGTTTCTGCTGTCCATATTTAGGTGTAGTGCCTCCAGTTAGTAAGATGCAAAAAAGTTATTGAAAAAAAAAAGTACAAACCAGAGTAAACAAACTCTTATTCAGCTGCATTCTACTGTTAATGCATTTTTTCTTATTCCAAATCTATAATTTGTTTTAAATTTTACACAAAGCACTACAGATTTATGTGCATATATGTATATATTCAGCATTTGTAGTTATTTTATTATTACTACAGGTAATACTAATGAAGGAAATTTTTCTGAGTTACTTATACAGCAAGAGTTAGGAATGACTCTGTGTCACAGAATAGTTCACATTATTTAGAAATATCCAGGGGAAATTATTGGTTTGAAACAGAGGAGTAGGAAAATTGAAGTTACAGTATCTCTAAACATTGACTATCCTGCTTAATGCTCTGCACTTCATACAGTGGGTTGTACCATATGTCTTTGATACTAGTATCATCTTAAGAATTCCTCTTAAATGACTGACATTTGTATTTTAGAATACCATGATTCTACTAAAAATCAGTTGTAATCTAAAGGGTAGTAAATCTGCATATAAACATAAAGATGGTAATATTTGAAAAACAGTCCTGATGGCTAGAATTTATTTAGCTAAATGTCTAAAAAGCAGACATGCAGAATTGAGATAATGAGCTTCACAGTCATGTAATTTCAGTAAAGAGAAACAGGAAATTTTGTTACGTTGTTTATCTGAACTTCAATTTTGTTTGTTTATGAAATCTTAGTTTTAATATGGAAAAAGCGGCCAGTTGTCTTACATCAATGAAAAGGCTGCTGGTTGACTGATAAATCTGTACACTACATTACATTAGTGTTGTTGCTGTTGTGTTCTTTTGTTTCTGTCTAAACGGGAATAGGAAGGGAGAGTTTTTCTACTTTTTTTTTTTTAAATTGGAATGCTCTGTACCATATTCTGTAAGGGTACTTTTATGGAGATTGGAAAAGTTACTAAGATCAGTCATAAAAAACCTCCCAAGTAATAACACAGTGAGATAAGATTAAGTGCATTCTTCACTCTGTTGCTCACACTTCATCTTTCTGCTTAATAAAACATGAACTGAATAGAAGAGCAAAGGTCCCACAGTGATTTAGAAATAGTGTTGGTTGAATTCTTTGCCAGTTATGCCAAACCTTTATCTGTGATTGATACTAGATTCTTTTGTGCATTGTCTGCCAGCTGGAATTAAGTCTGGCAACCTAAAAGTGGCAGTTTTGACATTAACACAGCTTCAGAAAAATTAGATTTTCTGTAGAGCTTTTAGCAGCACTGAAGATAAATACAAAATGTAATAAGCAGTGTAATGATCTTTGAATCTTTGAATTCATCGTATCCAGCGTCCCAGAAGGCTAATGTAATTTCACAGGAAAAGGTACTATGATGTATCGCTTATCTTTTTTTCCATGCCTATGCTATCAT
Organism: Phasianus colchicus; assembly: GCF_987193195.1. Taxonomy (NCBI): domain Eukaryota; kingdom Metazoa; phylum Chordata; class Aves; order Galliformes; family Phasianidae; genus Phasianus; species Phasianus colchicus. Next base: position 45,478,776 of record NC_143439.1, read on the forward strand.
CTCAGATGCAATACATTAACATTTGAATGAAAAAATCCTCAATCAGGAAATAGGGGGATACATTTGAAGGCAGAAAGAAAGAAAGAAAAGCGGAAATACAAGCATGTCGATGTAGAATTCTGTTACAAAATCTGACACACATTTAATATATTAAAGTCTCTGCTCTGAAGTACAAATAAAAGGCACATATTCTGTCACTGATGTTACCATATTGATTTTGATAGACTTTTATTTATGTGGCTCTAATGTGAAGCCTTCTCTTTAAGGTAATTGGGGAATTCTGAGTTAATCAAGATGATTCAATACAAAATGTAAAAGGAGAAAAGCCTTGATGGCTTTAGAAGCTGAGGGTAGATTACAAAACAGGTATGAATTAATTGAAATGTTAATTTTCACCATGACATTAGTGAGTTGAAAGTAGCATTGGTTCTTGTCACTGTCCTTATTTTACTAACTTTAATTGCCTTGCTTGGTGTTTAAAGAAAATCTTTAAAAAGTGCAGCTGGTTAAAATAGAATTATTAGAAAATGTGCTACTATTTTGTTTCCAGTTAAAATACAGCTGGAACAAGAATTCATGATTCAGGGGGAAAAAAAATGTATCTTTAATACCCTATTTAGTTTAGTGTTTTATGTAATGGAAAGTTTAATATTACTATCATTAGATACTTATTTTCTCAGCACAACTGTTTAGGTTGGATGGACTCTGACCTGAAGACACTGAAAATGCTATAGATAACCTAAAAAATTTTGCAGCAGAAATTATTTTCATAATACATTAAAAAAAGCAAACTTGAGCCTCTAATTCCTCTTCTTTCCTAGTTTTCAATCTCTTTCCTGTTAGTCTTTTTTAGCTCTCCAGATTAATCCTTCTTTCAGTGAGAAACGGATCCTTCATAGATAGGATTGTTGTCAAGATAGACAACAACTCTGAATCACATAGGAACTGTGATCCTTGAAGAGACTCAGTGGATGCTAATCACTTGTTAAGAGACACCTTTACTTGCTGTAGAATATTTAAATTTTCCTATGATGTTTTACCTGAATATACAGTGTGGTATTTGTCTTTTTTAGTGCTCGTCAGTTTGCAGTATATAACAAAACAGTGACTCCTTGAATGTATTTCAACATTCTTTACAGAAAGGGAGGCTTATCTCATTTGGGAGCAATAGAGAATGCTAATAGGGAAACTTAATGTTCTAGAAATACTTTTTTAAAAAAGTAGTAGAAAATAAGGAGTCTTGTTAGTCAACTTATGCTTGCTGACATTTCCTAAGGATTGATTATTTTAACCTTCAGTGGATATACTCAGCTGAGGTATTCATGAATGGTTCTGAGTTGCAATAGAGATAAGGAGGGAGCAGAAAGGGTGAAAGAGATGAGTAAAAGAGATGAGCAGTACCTACTCAGGATGTAAAACAACAATGAAATTTGTCTTAATTTTTTTGTCTGGGTATGTCTGAGAGCTGAAAGGTTAGTGTTGCATCAATGATGCAGTCTCTGAATTGCTGGCTTTACCCTTAGAGTGAAAAATTCCAGGGATTGGCAATAGGCTATGTCTGGTATTGCTTCACTTGATTCTGTTGTTTTGAACACATATGCACAGGAGAAAGAATTGTGGATATGTGACAAGGAGCAATGGTAAGAAAAGAAAGTGAAATGCAAGAAAAGAGCAGGAAGCGAAAAAATGAGGTAGTAAAAGGAAGACAAAGATTAAAAACTAAATAGACCATATAAATAAGAGAGCAAAACAGAATGAAGGGAAGTGAGGAAATGAGAACTGCAGTATGAAAAGGAAGAGCATATGAATGTATGTGTGTGTTTTTAATTATTGATATAATAGTGGATGCGGTCATGAAGAAGTTTTTAACTGTTCTAGGACATCCAGAATCCTTTAATAGAGTCAGTTTTGAGGGTCTGTGCTGTTTTTTAAGGCAGTGGTATAAAGGGTTTTTTTTTTAAACTTGACCTGTATTCTATAGACTGGCTGTCTTGTCTTTTTTGTGACTTGATGAAAATAATGGTGTTATTCCAATTTTTGCTTAATGCAGCCAAAGCTTTGAATTTATTACCATGTTTCTCATAATAAAGTACCAAAACACAAAGTGTAACAAAAATAACTGTTGACCTTTTTTTTCCAGTCTCTGTGGGAATCCACATTAAATCATATTTATTTAAATTTTTCTCTGTTAATTAATGTAGCCATTTTTGTCTTTTTATACTCTATTTTGTTTTTATTTCTTTCGTTCTAGCACTGCATGAGACCAATGAGAGTATAAGTATTGAATTTTTAGACCTTTACTCTGAGTGCTTGTATATAAAATGAATTGAGTGTGCTTTAATACTATAGTACATAGGAGTCACAGGCAGTAGACAAACTTCTGCAGTTGAACCCTTTGCACTTAGAAATTTCATTAGTTCGAACTATAACTAATTTACTTAAATTCCTGTGAAAATAACTTAATATAGTGGCTGGAAACCACTATATTGTATTTAGTTAATTACTTTTTAGTAAAAATGAGCAACCAGGGCCTGCACAGAATAATATCAGATGAATGTACCACTCATACTTTCTGAAGCCATACATTTAAATTTTGGCTTCACCTGTCCATTTATAAAATAGTTCTTATATTTTGCAGCCAGGTTTATGGAAGCAAGCTGGTAAATAATGTGTTCATTAAAACCATACTGATGATTCTGCTGGGAAGATAAGTCAGTGAAGCTGCTGAATTTTTGAGCCTGTTAAAGTTATCCTTACTCATGTAACCACAACCATGCTCACTGGTATGCTTTTGTGGAAAGTTGATGTAAAGCATTTTTCTTCAGCATTTGTTCTAGAAGAAGATTAACAGGCTCATTGGTGTAACAATTGATCAATAAGGAGGAGTCGTTTAATTTCTGACTGAAGGAGGGAAAAGAAGGTAAAACCATGGAATTCTGGTGACTTTTTCATACAGTGGAAAACACCATTCTGGAGTGTCTTGAATGTAGTAATTAAAAAACTTTAGTCAAAAGTTTTAAACAATTGTCAGTGTTAACTTTTCTTTTGTCTTAATATGTTTGATGAATCTGCTAGAATGAATTATGCTCATTCTTAGTACTTGTCACAAAAACTAATCTTTAGCCCAAGATTGAGGAAAAGGTTATTTACAGGATAATAAGCAGGCTTGGTCAGGAAAACAAATAAGATCTACAGAAATTACTGTAGATCTCTGTATATTTCTTCACTGTAAAGCCTTAAAATAGGTACAAAACTACTCCATGTTCATCCATATTTAGCTGAAACAAGGAATTTGAATGCACAAAATATTAGCTCTGTAAAAACCATCTTGATGTTTCCTTTTCTGTGCAGATGACCCACGATTCTGCAAACTGATTTTTTCTTAGAGCTGCACACAACGTTCCTTTGTACCTCTGTTTCTGTTTTCTTTTCATTAAGATGTGGAGAAAAAAAGCTTGAAAATATGGTCAAGAAATGTGCAAGTATAACCAAGTTGATTTTTAAAATCTTTTAAGAACAGATAAAAAAAAAAGTACTAAAGTTCCTTGGGGAAAAAATAAATTATGCTAATGAGGCATGCATTTTGTTTTTAGTGTGCAGAAATTCAGCATAGAATTCTTGAACTGTTTTCTGATTCAGAGAATGATATTTGAATAGAAGGAAAAGGTTGGCAAATTCTGAGTTAAATGACCTGATAATGTAGGCAAAATTACAATACAGTTTATTTTAAGCCAAGAGATTGAATAGATGGTGAGAACTAAGACTCTAATTTATGCTCTGCATTCAAATTCAAGGCCTATTAAGTATAGCAGAGTTTTGCAGATGAGAAAAGGAAGATAGAAATTGCATCTTAATTGCTATAGTCAGATTCTATGGAATTCTGCCTATCTCTGAACAGATAACATTTTTCGACTTATGGAATGACAGACTGTTAGTTAAGTTAGTTCACTTTATACTCCTTAAAAAGAAATATGGGAGTTGTACATCAGGACAGCAGCAGAACAAATGAATTCAGAAATGGAGAACTGTTTTAGCACGCTTCCTAGTAGTGTGTTCAGAAATACTTTAGTGGAATGGTAGAACTGTTTGCTTAGTCTTGTTTTTTCTCTCTCACTTGTTGTAAAATGAAGAGTCCTTGATAAATGTTGATTGGATTTTTATCTTTTCATTTTCTTCACCTGTGTGGATTTGTTTAGTTGTTAGAGGTGAATTGTTACAAGGCCAGGAGACGTTGTCTTTACAAACATGGTAACGTTAGACCAAAGATAGCATTCTTCAATCTCAAGATTACTTTCAAGATCACACTTCATAGGTAGAAGGAAAAGAAGGCAGAGTGTTTTTAGGACTTTTACAATTCTCTTTCCTTCTCTACTTTATTCTGCTGGTAGAGCTGGATGTGCCTTGCTCTGAAGCCTAGATAATTTTGTCTCTATCTGTATACATGTATTTTTTAGTTTCCTGAAGAGAGGTTAAGAATGCCTATTTTCCAAGCTAAGTTATAGTCCGAGTTTGTGGCTGATTTTCAAAGATCTATATCCTGTGTTAACATAGAGAGGAATGACATCCATCTCTCTTGAATGGTGAAAGCTTTAACCACAGATCTCCTAAAACAAAATACTTTGTTTTTCACATAACAGGATAATGTTGTCAGCTCTTAAGAGAGTTTTTAAAAGTAGCATCAGGACAGAGCCAGGACTTACCCACCACCCTAGCTAAAAATGGTTTAAAGGTAGTGGGAGGTAAGGAATCACTTTTAACATGTCCTATCAATTACTGAGATTTCTTAACAGTAGCAAAATATCCTTTGAATTTTAAATAAATAAAAGCATTTGAGTGCCTAGTGCCTGTCATACAAGCTATTGGAGACCCAACAGCATGAGACATCCATTCCATGATCTTTTTAAATGGTGTTGTTTTTTAATAGTCTTTTGTGGACACAGAATGTGTTCTCATGTGTATCAGGAATATGATGGGAAAGATCTTCTTGCTTACAGTGCTATTCATCTCATCGTCTACTTTTTCCTGTTCTGAGCTCTAGTGGTAAAATAACTGTTACTTATCTAATTGATGAGATGTGTATCGTGGTTGGTGGTAGATCTAGGTTGGCAAAGATCATCTTTTCAGGCTTCCAATTTGCGCCTTCATTCCTTTGTGTGATCAATTGCAGAGAAGTAGAACGTATTTCTCATGAAGTCTGGCACTTCCCCAGATCTCAGACTGTTTTCATTCTGTCTGTTTTGTCATGTTTGTAAAAATTCTGTCATTGTCAGATTTTAAAATTGCATGCTTTTTTCTTTTTTTTACTTGGTTCCATATTGAAGAAGATGTCAGTAGGTGAAAGTCAGGTCACTGATGTCATTCTATAATGTTAACTGCTAAATACAATTCAGTCTGCTGTCTCCTTTAAAGAGACATTTGTTTGGCATGATTTTGTACTGTGTGTTAGACAGTAGCTGAGTGATCAGTCTTACACAGATCATAATATCTGGCTCTAGCAAATTCATAAGACATCTTGAGGTATGTTTGCATGCTTACAGTGAAGCAGATGACTCCTGGAAGTCTTCTTTTCTCACATTGTCAGCATGTCTACATAGTCACAAGTTCAACCTTGCGCAGAGGTGTCCCCACTGCGGGGTGACCTCATTGCAGCCTTTCAGTACCTAAAGGGAGCCTACAAACAGGAGGGGAATCAACTCTTTGAAAGGGTTGATAACTGCAGGATGAGGGGAAATGTTTTTAAGTTGAGGAAGGGGAGATTTAGGTTGGATATCAGGGGAAGTTCTTTATTATGAGAGCAGGGAGGTGCTGGAACAGGCTGCCCAGAGAGGTTGTGGATGCCCTGTCCCTGGAGGTGTTCAAGGCCAGGTTGAATGGGGCCCTGGGCAACTGGTCTAGTATTCAATGTGGAGGTGGTGGCCTTGCCTGTGGCGGGGAGGGGGGGGGGGTTGGAGCTTCATGACCCTTGAGGTCCCTTCCAACCCTGGCCATTTTTGATTCTGTGATCTTAAAGGTCCTTCTAATCCAAACCATTCTATGATTCTTGCTTTCAAAAACAGAACAGAGTTGTTTCCTTGGTTTTTGTTCTCAGTAGTCTACCACCAAATAAAGTCAACTACAACTTTGGTAGTATATGGTAGGGTGTCAAGAGTGTAAGGATTTAAGAGAGCCATTGTTTTACCCTTTCCTTTCTTGTTTTGCTTATAACAGGCTTTAGTGTCTTAACTTAATGAACTAACATCCTACATTCTCTACTTCTCATTTCATCTGGTTATGCTTCTTATTTATTCCTAGGAGGTCTGTTTATTCTGTGCAAAAGCACTAAGAAAAGTACCTTCAGCTCTTTAAAGTGAGAGTCATGAGTGTATAGTAAGCAAAAAGGGAAACATACATAACCAAAAAAACAACCAAACAAAAAACAAATCCCAAGCGTTTCATTTATTACAAAGAATATGAAAAGGAAAATGAGGGCTTTTCAGTCAAACAGGTGACTAAAGAATATCTGAAGATTCTGAATTTTGGATGAGATTGTGGTAGCACAGGCAAAATTCTAAGGGAAACCTCACGTCAATAATTATTTGTGCAGGAATAAATATGTTTTCACATTTAACAAGTTGCTATCAGACAGGTTATGTTCTCTTTTCTTCTAGATGCTTAGTGTATCAAGAGATTTAAATTGGTCAGCAGGCGTTGTTCCATCCCACATCACCCAACCACAGTCCTGGCAGTGCAGATGAGAGGGCAGTGACTTGCTTAATCCATCTTACTATTCATGAGGGCAGATTCTGACAGCAGGGTACATGTGTGGTGTGAGAACTGGGGAGTCAGGAAAAGTAATAATAATTCCTATTTTGTATAAGGATATTTTTTAATTATACATTCTTCCCATTTGTCAACCCATTTGTCACAAAATGCAGGTGATTGTCATCTTTTCCTTGATCTATAACATGTACCGGTCTTTCTGCAAAATAAAATAAGGGCTTGTATCAGCAGCGCCAACTGTATCAGTTCATACGTTTTATCAAAGACATCATAGTGATTTGAGGAGACACTAGAAGACTCAACGGGTCTTCTGCATTTGTTTGTTTATGCTTTGAAGAGACTGATTTTGTCCATAAAGCAGAAAACGTGTGGAAAACATAAGCAGAGTGTGCTAAGAAAGCTGTCAGCCCTTGTCTTCATTGGGTTTTATGGTAAATTGTAATTTTTATTTTACTAATTGTAATGAAAATAAGGATTGCTAATGTGAACCTCGAAGGCCAATTTTCATTCTCCTTTCTGATTAGTTACAAGTGCAATGGAGGTGCTGGAGTGTCGCCACCTTACATTAGAAATGAAATTTGGCCCAGAAAATGACGAAAGGTGATTTTGAATATAATTTAGTCAACAGCTGATACTTAGGCTTCTCTGGTTAAAATACAAACATCAAGATTTAGTTTTCACCAAAGTCAACTATACTATATTTTATTCTAATATGATACAGGAGGTAAACTGTCATGGTTTTATGATATTTGGTTATTGGTATTCCATACCATAACACCATATAGTGTACTGGAAGTTGAAGAGTTAATGCTCCAGTTCTGGGTACCTGTCCCAGAAGAGAACTACTACATTCCCCAGAAGACTGTTCACTGTTCTGTTATCATTCCTGTTCAGGAGGAAAAGATATAAGGCCTTGTTAAGTCACCTGTATTTTTCTTTTTGATCATCAGGCTCTCTTACTACTACTTGTTGTGACCGCATGCCATTAATGTAAGGCCTTCAGCTTTTCTGGACAATCTTTCTGTCATTATATTTGATTTATTCACTTCAATTAGAATCATATTCTTTTATAGTGTGTTATCTTGCATTTCGATACCATATTTAGTGAATTAGTTTATTTCTCCTCAGATTGTTGCTGCTGTTTTTAATTCTTCACGGTCCTCTGTTTTTACCTTTTCTGGAGGCACTGATTTGCAGATCTTTCTGCTCTGCTAGTCACAGAACTGGGCCAAACTAGCCCATAAACCATTGATAACTAAGAATGCTAAATGAAAATAGCCACAAAATATTTGTTGTGAGGAGTGACAAGTAAAGAAACAGAATCTGCATTGTCTTCAGAATTGTGAAAATATTTAAGTCTGGAAACAATATTTAGATAAAGAGTTTTAGGAGTCTATTTAGGAGTCTATTTTATTTCATTTCCACAAAGCCCCGTCTTAAGTTCTTCATGTGTAGAACCATGTGGTGTATGTTTTTAGGGAGAAACTGTATGCCCTGAAAATTTCACATTTAGAAATACTGTTATCATAAAGGTCTGTATTCAGCTTATTCCTTGTGCACTTGTGGCAGGCAGCCCACGCACTGTGATACAGAAATGATAATGATGGTCAGGTGATACTTAAAAGAAAATTAAAATATCTAAAATTGAAGCCAAACCTAATTATATTATTATATTAATTATATATATATATAATTATATGTTATTCCTAAAGGTAAGTTAAAAAGCAAGAAAACAACAATTAAAAAACTTAAAATGAGTGAGGATTCATACAGAAACCCAAAGAACAGAGAACTGAAACATTGATAGAGAATGGTTAGGAGACAAGCAAGACTGAGAAGAGAGTCAGTGTCATTGCTGCTGGTTGAGTCTCAGATTGTCCTTCTCCAGTTTTAGGCCCATGTATATCATGTACTAAATGAATATTTTCCCAGAAGTTTTTTGCTGTTCTGTAAATAAATAAATAAATAAATAAATCCTAAAAGAATAGATTCTATAATTCAAATAAAGCCAGCAGGAGGTGATATAGACTGTTGTTGTTGCTAAATTTAAAATGTTAACTACACTAGCAAGGAGATTGCTGTTGTTTGTTTTTCTGTGTGTTTTAACATCTGATCTTTCTGAAATTTCTATTCTTTTCTCCTAATGACATGGAATTTCAATGATATGTTTCCCTCAGGAAGTGGAATGGATGGATTTTTGTAAGCAAAGTTAGTTGTGGTAGTTGTTTTTTGTTTTGTTTTTTTTAAGTTATCACTTAATCAGTTAGGTACAAAAAGTCCAGTTCTTTCAAATGTGATGTCAGAAGTTCTCAGAGATGCCTTGTTGAATTGCAAGTAGAGAGAAGTATGAATCCAGGGTTTGGAAAAGATGAGAAAGGTACCGGAAGCTAAATATTTAACTTCCTCTACTTTATCTGTCTGAAGGAGTAGTCTAAAAATCAATGAGGAAGTAGGAAAAGCTTTATGAATAAGATTGAAGATTTTCTCATAATTTCTTTACATATTTATTCATTTTGGAATGAATTTTTAGAGCAGAATTGCAGCTGAGTTCACAGAGTATTTTCCTTGTGGTGGTTCATGTTTGCATTGCTTTCATAAGTCAGAAGATGTGAAGTCAAATCCCAGTTTTTGCAGGGACTTTGGTTATCACTAAATACACTGTGAAGTATATGAAATGTGTGTGAAGCCATTATATATTATAGATGTTTGGCTAATGTGATAGTATATTATTATAACATAATATGAAAACATGCAGAATTCTTCATTCGATTTAGAATGGCATAAAAAAGCATTAATTAAGCACTTTAGGGAAGAGATTTAATTTCCCTAACCAGTTTAGCTAGTAAACACTTACCTATTAATAATACCATGTGTATAATCAATGAATATACAGATGTTATAATTAAGAAATATACAGGAAAGTTAGGCTAAGTAAGATTATTGCAACAGGAAGATAATAAATGGAAAATGTTTACTGATGCTGTAGGCTCACAATGTTCTCCACAAGGAGTGATCTCCAGGAAGAGATCCTTACTCAGTGGCAGTCAGTATTTAAATGCGATCTAGGAGATGTGGAGCCAGGCTCCACCCCTTCTGGTAGCACAGGTGAATTACCTTCACCTGTGCTCCCATGGCTGATTCATTGCTTACCTCAGGTGGTCAATCAGAGGTTCAAGCCATGATTCAGCAGTTCTCACACACCATGGAATATATAAATTATCATTAAAAGCCTTATGTGGTAATGCTCACTTGATGAATGTGGAATGTTTCATTAAAAAGTTAGTAATGGTAATGAGGCTATCTTCTCAAATATATCACTGCCTAATTTTCTCTAACTTAGACTAGTATAGACAATTCATTTTATGTACTCCAGTATTTTCAATTGTATTTCACTACTGCTGTTTGTCCTAAGTCACATCAAGACTTCTAATATATTTGAAGTATTAACCTTCTGGCTAGGAGCATGCTTTTGAGTATGCTAGCTGATGATGAAACCTAAAATAGTAGTATAGAAATCATTATAAACAAGCTCCAGTTAAATAATTTCAGAATTTTATGTCAAAGTAACTATGAAAAAGTGTCTTGAAAATAAATGTCATCACGCAGTTCACTTTATCTTGATTAAATTTTCAATTAGAACATAAGGGTTTTTTTCAGTATTTATTTGCTGATCACTTTGCATGCAAAAATGCTTTGTCTAATATTCTTAGGTATGTTTTATAGTATTGATAACTTCTAGAGATTTAAGAGCCAGTAACTTGGAGAAACTAACAATTTTCTGCCTCTTACAGACTAATCTGAATCATAGGAAAGAATAAGTAACGTGTCCTTAAAAAATAAGAAATATGAACAACTGTCATGCTTAATGTATGAATTTCCATTTACAGACTTACAGATCTTGATGAAACTGTTCTTCCTTGCTGCTTCTGCCAAAAATTAGTCTGTAAGGCAGTTGCGATATTGGTAGAATTCTGTATCGTGCTGGAAAATAGTTCATTTTTACTTCAAAATAAGGAGGGACAGAAATGTGATAAAGGATGAGGTGTGCTACTTATGTATATGAAAAGCACTGCTTTTCTGACATTGTTTTTTTTATTCAATTTTTCACTTTGAGAGTTGTCCAACCCAGTGTACCAGGCTGCATATCTCTGACCAACTTGACGGGAATATTCTATGCTGTGGCTTACCATTTTCAGACCTGATTGCCTGGCACTTAGCATAATTTCCACAGTTCATTCTTTGAATAAGTTTTTTTTTTAATTATTATCATTAAGTAAAACATGTTTATTTTTTTTAGGAAAAGTCTCATGTTTGTGATTCTGCGATTCTACTAGGTATTTTTTTTTATACTGGTAATATAATCACTTTTTAAATTATTAGGATAAGCTACATTTTTTCCACTTCTAGGTAATCTGTGAAAGAAAATTACTGTTTGTTTGTGATAATTGCAATGCAAGTCACCATTTTCTGATTTGAATGATACTTTGAGATTGTTGAAAATATTGTCTGTATAAATTGATCTCACAACAACTCTTATGTTAATAAGTTTTAAATGAGAAACATCAGTAAAACTTCAGTCTCAAAATTGCATTGCTACTGAAGACTCAGATATCATTATCACTATCTAATATTAAATTCCCTAACTCAATGGATAGTAAGGAGTATGCACACACTGTCCTTTCTAAACAGTCATTGCACCTATTTTTAACTGATGAATTTGAAAAAAATATATATTCTAGATTAAAATAAAACTGATTTTGTTGTCATAAACAGCACTTTCCTTAACTAATGTTGTTTTTTGCTTGTATATTTGTTTTTTAAATAATTATTATCACAGCTTGACGTTATCCTCTTTCGGTGCTTGTTTTAAACTTACATAGAGTTGATGGAAAAGGTATTAACCACATTTGAATATGAAAATACTTAAACTATTCAGGAAAGAATGGGTATTAACTTATCCAAGATGCAAATGACAGATTAGGTATGTGGTTTGATTATTTTCTTGTATTGGATGGTAGTGCTTGAATGAGATTGCCACTTGAGTTTCAAAAGTAGGAGGAAATTTAATTTTTACATTAGAACTAAGATCTTTAACAAGTAAGCACTTGCGTATGAGATTTTTTAATAAGAGTTTTGAAGTGTACTTAATAAAAGATGTTAAGCTTACACTATATGAATAAAAGAAATAATGTCACTTGAAACCTTATGTTATTACTGAGATGGTGCTTGATTTCACTGATTGTGTATAATGAAAAGTTAAACATTGTTCTTTTTTAGCTTTAAAATTAAAGTTGATGCTATTGAATTCTGTCTGCAGGGAGCTTGGAAAGTAACAACTAAAAACCTCAGATATAAAATGTTTTTGTTTGCTTTTTTGTTTCTCTGAAGGCGTACTGTCCAATGGCAGACATACAACTACTGTTTGCTTGTAGAATTTGTGTATTTTGTTTATTTTGATGATAAAAAGTATTTGAAAAAATAGCACATTCATGTACAGATGCTGATCTGGAACTGTTTCAACAAGTGAGAGTGTTTATGGAAGTAGTGGTTGATGGGCATTTCTCTGATCATCTGGACTCCAGTATGAATGGTTGTAAGTAATCCTTGTTATAGTTTGCATTAAAAAAAAACAAAACAAAACAAAAAAACAAAACAAAAAACCACTTCCTGCATCTTATCTGTTATCTGTTTGGACTCAATTTAGGAAGTGTGTTTATTATATATTCTGTTTTAAAGTGATCAAAGCATTTTTTTTTTGCTGTTGTTTTTATGTAAATTATGAATAGAGGTTAAGAACTAAAGATCATGGTTGCATGAAAACAGCTTCAAGGACTGAAGGACTAGCATAAGAAAGACTGTTGTGTATACTGTCCGTGTGGGGACCTCAATCAGCCTGCTTAGAGTCTTCAAAATAATCTAAGGAAAGTTGCCATGTACATGACTCAGGCTTGGTTTTTCTATAGGTTTTTAATTTTGTAGCAGTTTTGTCTTTGTTTTTGATGTCTTGTTACTGATAGCCTGAGAATTATCCCAAAGTGAGGATGTTGTATCAAAACTGTGGTTTGGGTTTTAATTTTTTAGTGTAGTTTATTTGTCTTTGTTGAGCATCCCAATGAGAAATGTCAAACTACGTTTAATTTAAAAGCTGTTTGCTGATGTCATCCAGGTACCTACTGACACAACTGTATCAAGATGAGATCTTTGTAAACCAGGTAAATGCAGTCTTAGGTAGTATGAGCTCTACTTACCCAGTTCAGTTAGTATGTAAATCTTTTCCATGCACGTATTCATTATATTGCTGAAATTTTAGCGGATAGTGTGAGGGTTGGGAGGTAGAGGATAGCCCAAAGCTGGTAATGGCATGCTTTCCACAGAAAGCAAATCTGAAGGTGGAGGAAGGAGAAGAGGTGCATAGAAAAAGATAACTCAGATTTGTGTAAATCTATCCAAATGACTTCTGCGAAGCTCCTGGCTGTTTCAGGCACATTGCTGGTGGTTTCTGTGTTTATTTCTTGTTCTGCCAGTAAGTTGGTCTGTCTTTTTTCAAGTGAAATGCATAGTTGCCATCTAGTCTGTCCTGTGACTTATAGTTCATTTTGGGGCAATTTTAACATATATTAGAAAACATGATTACAATAACCACATTAACACATTCAGGAAAAAAAAATATAGAAAAGCAGTGAGAAGAAGTGCTATTGTTTTTTCAGAGTTGAATGCTGTTTTATTTTGCCATTTAACACAAATCAAGTAGCTTGAAATATGTGTTGCTTTAGAAATCTGTTTTGGACTGAAAATATGGACATTCCTGAGAATAAATTCAGCACAGTATACAAATGTGTATGAAAAAGACATTATGGCTTTTACATTAAGCATTCTGACTTCCTGAACATGAACAGAAACATTGCCTTTTTCCTACAAAACAAGGATCATGTTCTTTTATATTTGAATGAGTACTGGAAAATTATTCATAGAATATTAACCTTATATCTGAACTGATTCTTGTAGTACTGATTAACCTAGTGAATGTGTTACATCAGACTTTCCTGATGAGTTATCAGCCATAGTTTGGATTTCATATAATTATTATAACACAGGATTTAACAGCAAGCAGTTTCTAACATAGTCACCATCATATGATCAGTTTTAAATAGGAATAAAATGTATGCTTAAATTTGAAGAAAATTCTTAGCTTATATATTATATGTATATATATCTTCATCAGTGACATCGACAGTCGGGTTGAGTGTTGTGGGGGGTGGTTGACACACCAGAGGGATGTGGTGCCATCCAGAGGGATCTAGACAGACTTGAGCAGTGGCCCAGGTGATCCTTGTGAGATTCAACAAATCCAAGTACAAGGGCCTACACTTGAGTTGAGGCAATTCCCTTTACCAATACAAACTGGGAAATGAAAACACTGTTGAAAAAGATCTTGGGGGTAATTGTGGATGGGAAGCTGGACATGAGCCAGCAATATGTCCTCATAACCCAGATATCCAGCTGTATCCTAGGCTACATCAAAAGATGCTTGGCCAGGAGGTCAAGGAAGATGATGATGCCCCTCTACTCTGTGCTGGTGAGTACTGCATCCAGATGTGGAGTCCTCAATACACGAGGGACACAAACCTTTTGGAATGCATCCAGAAGAGGGCCACAAAAATGATTCAAGGGATGGAGCACCTCTCCAATGAGGATAGGCTGAAGGATGGGGCTCTTCAGCCTGGAGAAAAGAAGGCTGTGAGGTGTCCTGATAGCAGCATTTCAGTATCTAAAGGGGAGCTACAGGAAGGAAGGTGGCAGATTCTTTAGCAGGGTCTGTGGTGATAGAACAAGGGGAAATGGATTTAAGCCATGGTTTAAGTTAGATATAAAGAAAAAATCTCTTACAGTTAGGGTGGTGAGGTACTGGAACAGGTTATCTTGGGTTGTGCTTGATACTCTGTTCTTGGAGACTTTCAAGGCGAGGTGGGATAAGACCCTGGGCAACCTGATCTAGCTGTGATGCCCCTGTTCATTGCAGGAGAGTTGGACTAGATGACCCTCAGAGGTCCCTTTCATTCCAGATTCTATGATTCTTTACTAATTTTAAAATTGTTGCTTAGTCAGGTGGAAGTTGCTGCATATTACTTCTGCTTTTTTGGTTAACCATTTCAGTTGTGAAATATTAGAAACCTTCTGTAGATTTACTGCTTGCTTCCACCAGTGAACTTCCGCGTATCTCATTTGAGTGAAGAAGAAATTATTCCAAAGTTTTACTTATGGTAATCAGTGTAGAATTCAATGCATAATGAAGAATTTCAAGAAATAGATTTCTGGTCAGCTTATTGTGAGTGTGACTCACTGCATTTGTCACCAGTAACAATCAGAGTTGGATTCTGTCATTGAGGACTAGGGTGCAAAAGGAGGAGGAGATGTAGGGGCAGTTGTGATCAAAAAGAAGTGGAGTCTTCTGCTTCAATTGGGCTTTTTTTGCTTTACTTTTTTATTGTTAAGTTTCAGAGGGATCCTGCTATTAAAGTTTACATATATTTTTATAATGCATATAATCATTCATGGCTGTGATTAATAAAAGCTGTAGTGTATTTTGGAAGTAAATCTTTGGTAATTGCCATCTTAAATTGTATACCTGCCTCAGTAACTAGTGATTAAATGTTCCATTGTATTACAATTAGGTGAATTTCAAGCTTTCCTTTCAGATTCATCAGGTGTGATAGGTATTACTTTCCATACGTTCATATGTAGGGTTTTTTTCCCAAAGTTTTCATCTTAAAGGGGGCTTCAGAGCAAACAGCTTTGTCTACTTCAGCAGATGTCTGCCACTTCAATTTCCTAGTATCCAATATAGTTTATAACATATGCTTTTGCCATGTCACCCATCTGTATTTTAAAAGAACATCAATTTAATAACGGAGTGCAGCCTGATCACTCACAGAATAAAATAGATATAATTATGCTGCCAAGTGCCAGTTCAGTAGTTCAATGTTTTTGATGGAATGCTATATATAGTAAATAGAAAAAGCAACTCAATAAGAGTGTTCATGCATACACTATTACAGTAGTTTAGATAATTTTATCAACAAAGCATTGGAAATAAAGATGATGATTCTTGCTCAAAAATAGGATAATTCATATTCTTGCTGTATCACCTCTAGAAACTCTTTATTGATAAGTCTGATAATGTACTTTGTTAAATTATAATACATGCTTTGGTAATTTGTTTTCACGATTCTCAGTTTATTTGTGAAGTTGTCAGAATATCCCATCTATAAATGTGGCTGAGACAAGTTTTGCTTGTCACAGTATAAATCTAGTTTACAGTTTGCTCACTGATTAGCAAGTGGATATGAAAACCAGAAGGCAAACTTATGCTGGGCAGTGAGTTCTGTAAGTCTGATAACTGGTTATCCAACTATAAAAGCTTTGTAAAGTACCAAAGTGCAAAATGTGAAGATACATTTGAATTACACTGGGGATAATCATGGCTCTTCCTGCTGTTTACGTTTAGTTCAGTGATCAGCTTCATTAGTTTAATTTCAGGCATTTATCCGAGGTTGCTGGTGCTGAGAGAAGCTTAAGTTCTCTGAGTTATTTGCATCATGCTGCTGGATGAGTGGCTCTTCTAGAGGGCAGTTCATTCTGACTTAGAGCTGAATTTCCATGTAAAGATACTTAGCTTTTACTACTGTAGTAGGAAACACTTTAGATAAATAGAACTCATGAGAACTCCTGAGTTAGATGTGTGTTTCATATGAGATGTGTTTGGAAGGATTTGGGTTGGTCTGTGATGATGCCCTGTTCCCAACTCTCTGAAATATTCTACAATTCTTATCGAGTCAATGGTTTATGGGCTGGTTCAGCCCGGTTCCATGACTAGCAGGGCAGAAGAATTTCGCAAAATCTGTGCCTCTGGAAAAAAGGGAACAGGGGACCCCAAAATAATTAAAAACAGCGGCAACAATCTGAGGAGAAACAAACTAATTTACTAAATATATTTTTGGAATGTAAAATAACATGCTATAATACAATATAATTAAAATTGAAGCTAATAAATCAAATATAGTGTGAGAGAGAATGTCCGAAAGGTGGATAGGCCTCACCACAACGCTGAGGTGAGATGTGCAGTCCAGTTGAGCAGTGAGGAGACAGGAGGAGAGCCGATGAAGAAGAGCGCATCAGGTGACCTTGCCAGGAGTTATATCTCCTCTCTGTGACTGCAGAGTCCCCTGGGGAATGTAGTTCTTCTCTTCCAGGCAGGTACCCAGAACTTGAGCATTAACAGTTAAACTCTGAGTGCCCCACATGATGTTATGATTTGGAATACCGAAAACCAAAAATCACAAAACCATGACATATTGTCAATTGTACTTCTTAGCATCATAGAATTACAAGGTTGGAAAGGATCTACAGGATAATCTAGTCCAACTGTCCTTCCTTTACCACTGCTACCCTAATCTACTAAACAAGACCTCATAGCTTGTCATTCAGATGCCTCTTGAACACTGCTAGGGACAGACTCCATCACTTCCCTGGGCAGGCCATTCCAGTGCCTGATCACTCTGAGAGTAAAAGTTTTTCCTTATGTCTAACTTAAAACCTCCTTTGGCACAACTTACAGCCATCGGGTCCTGTTTGTTTCCTGGGAGAGGAGGACAAACCCTCCTCATCACAGCCTCCCTTCAGGAAGTTGTAGAGTGTGATGAGGTCTCCCCTGAGCCTCTTCTTCTCCAGACTAAACAATCTCAGTACCCTCAGCCACTCCTCATAAGACCTTCATCTAGGTCATCAATATAGATATTAAACAAGATAGACCCCAGTACTGATACCTGGGCGACACCACTTGTAATGGGTTGCCACTTAACTCTATTAGCCACTACTTGCTGGGCACGGCCCTCTAGCCAGTTCCTTACCCAAAGAATATCTCTCCAGTCCATGGACAGCCAGTTTCCCCAGAAGAATACTGTGGGAGACAGTGTCAAAGGCTTTGCTGAAGTTTAGGTAGACTACATCAACAGCCTTTCCATCATCTACCAGTCTGATCACCTAGTTGTAGAAGGAGATGAGGTTGGTCAAGAACAACCTGCCTTTTATGAATGTGTGTTGGCTGGGCCTGATCCTCTGGATCACGTATGTGCCATGTGATCTTACCTGAGATAATTTGGTCCATAACTTTCGCTGGTACCGAGGTCAGGCTGACATGCCTGTAGTTTCCCAGACCTCCTTACAGCCCTTCTTGTAGATGGGAGTCACATCAGCAAGCCTCCAATCCTCTGGGACCTCTCCAGGTAGCCAGGAGTGCTGGTAGATGATGGAGAGTGGCTTGGCAATCACCTCCTGCAGCTCCCTCAGCACCCTAGGGTGGAGCCTGTCTGGTCCTATGGACTTGTGACAGTTCAGATGGAGGAAGAGTTCTATCTCCACTTGAATCACTGTATATTTAGTATGAACTGCTTCTTGATTTGAACAACAGCTCTGGACCTGTAACTTGAGGGCCAGGAAAGCTCAATGCTTAAATTCACTTCAGAATGAAGCTTGGCTAATATAGGAGGTAGAGATAACTGTAATATAAAGCAAAAAATAAATAAATGTCAGTAGTAGTTTATAAATTTTAGACTAGATAGTTGCTGATTAGTATTATTTATTTAGAAGTTGTGAATTTTGTCTTTTAATTATGTATGCAGAGAAAGCTGGAAAATATTGCAAGTAGGTAAAGGAAATGAACACTGAATGAGTTGCCAGCTTTTAATTATGCAAATGAACAGCACTGTAGAAGAATTATTTAGTAATCTTTTTGTGCTTAGAATTGCAAATCTATCTCCATGATGGTGTGTAGAACAAATGAAACTGGATTTGTGTAACCTCTTTTCATTAGATCTTTTTAATTAATGAGATTGAGCAAAAGTACCAGTGTTCTTAAGAGTCCACGTGTAATGTGCAATTGTTCAGGATAGTTGAACTGCTGCTGACAGTATTCTCCTTGTAGGGGATCTTGTTATATTGTACTATCTTATTTAAGAATCAACAATTATTCATTTCTACTGATTTGTTTATAACACTTTTATTAAATGCTTTATTAACTTTTTATAGCTACATGTTTTTGTTTTCTTTCTGCTGTATAGCCCTGTGTCTCACTCCAATTTATAGGAGGGAGATGAGGTTCATTTAATATCTGTATACCCAGTGTGAGATTAAGAAACAACGGTTCAAATGTTAGTCCAACCAGTTTATTATAAATCCTAATCAGGGAGATGGGGAAGGGAAGGAAGGCAATAGAAAAGATAGGAAAAAAGCAAGAATTGCATCAAGCGGGGATAGTCACCACCAGGATCCAGCAGCAGTCCCATTACATGACCTTTAGAAGGTCCAAGGCAAAAGCAGCGGGGGGGGGGGGAGAGCAACAGCTTGACCGACCTTGGGCAGCAAGCAGGTAGCAGGAGGCAGTTGCGGAGCCAATCTGGGAGGAAGCAGCAGGACTCAGGTAGCAGGCCCAGGTGAGTCTGTCAGCATGCAGGAATTCCGTAGTGAGGGATCTGATGGCAGACACCTTTGCTTGTCTTCAGCATCGTGGTAGAGTGCAGAGCAAGTCCAGGGAGGGAGAGAGGCAGGTCCCTCTTCTTCTTTATGAGGGATCTGTTGCCAGAAAACCTAAACCTCATGATTGTAGGTCCCCATTTTGTCCTTCTTTTTCTGCCTACGTGACATCCCTGGGCGCTTGAGCAAGAGTCATATGAGTACCCCCTGAGATGGCCATCTTCCTTGAGATAAGCCCACACAAAAGATCGCTTCCTGGTCATTAAGCTGCAACATATCTCTCTTTTGTTGCCCCTGGCCTTGTCCATCTGTGTCCCTCAGATAAAGGGTTTCACAATCCTTGCCCAGGACTTGCTCATCTGTGTCCCCAGCAAGCTTTGAGACAATGATGTAAAATAGTATCTTGCACCCTGTTGGATACCTAAGGTATGAGTCTTTCCAAGCAGTAGATTCTGTTGGACACTCTTCTGCATTTCCAGTACTCTGAATTATTTTCATGGGGTGCCCTTTATCTATCTCTGTGAATTCCGCACTCTGGTGTTGCTCATGCTGGCAGAGCACTGTGCACTCTGGCACTGACTTGCTGGGTAAAGAGCACTGAAAGAGCAGGCTAGTTTATAATCTATTCGCATCACCCTAAAAATATATCTGAGCTTCAGAAATATTGGCAGACAGTAGGAAGTGTATTTTTAAAATGAACTGATGAAAAGAAATACACCACAAAACCCTGGCAAAAGGGTATTAATGCTAGAGGAATACCCAATATATTAAGTAAGTTTAAGAGGTTGTTCACTAAGCAATGAATATATCACTCTTTCCTAACAAGGGAAAGAAATGGGGGATAGGTGAGAGTGCAGTTGTCTGTCACTGTCCAGTTTAGGTTTTACTGTTGGGTGAGAGAGAGCATACTTGACTTTCTAAGTATGTAAGTCAAACTGCGTTATACAAAACAACACACAGGGGTATGCGTCTTTCCAAAGCAAGAGAAGAAAAGGCCCTGTGTATGTGTATCTATCAGAAATAGAGGTAATTTATCAGCTCCCCATACATAGAAACATTATTTCTCACATTTCATTTATTTATTTATGCTACATAAACAGAACTAATATGAGGTATTGTGTAACACTGTATAGCATTAACCTTATGTAAGCAATTTCTATTTTTGGTGAGGGCCCAGAACTTAGACTTAGAGATGATACCTGGAAAAGAAAAACACAGAATTTTAGAAGTGGGAATATAAAAAAGAGATCTGTACTAACTTTTGCCTGCAGGTACTTTGCATGAGATCTGCAAAATTTGGAAATATCACTACTGAACAGCCGTGTTCCCTGGAATATATATCAAATACCATCATTTAATGTTTTCTGCTTTTGCTGATTTTTGGCAATGCTAGTTCATGTGAAGTGACAAAAAGCATTGAGTGTCAGGCTAGCCTCAGGTTTTATTTTTGTTTTGAGCAATGAAAAAGTCTAAGTATTTGTTCTAAGTAAATCAACATAGGTATGAAATAACATTCTAAAAGCAGAGCTGTTACTATTTTTTCCCTTGTCATTTTTTAAAGTTAAGGTTTTCAGCTAAAGAATGATTCCAAAATTAATACTTCTTAAAGTATTTAACAGTTGTGCATAGATATCCATGGAGTTCAGTAATAAATTTTATCTGATATTTAATTAAAATTACTTATTTCAGTTGCATGGATATGAACTTTTAGTTAACAGTTTCAAAGGGTAGTGAGAGAACAAGTGGTTTAGAAATGAGGAAAATTATTTTAATAATAAAGAGATGCCAGGAAACTAACAAATCTGATACCCAAAGTATCTTGTTCTCAAAATGAGAAGTATTTCCAGTAAAATTTATTGGAAGTCAGTATCCAACACACAGTGAGAGCAAAATGCAGCAAAAAATCTGATTCACCAGATGAAGTATTATGTAATCTGTTTTCCATGCTTTGAACAGTAAAATTGTGATGTGGTTATGTTCCAAACTTCACATCTAGGAATTTTGACAGTTCTCAGATTTGCTCTATTTTAGCTTAAAATTCTGCCTGTTGAGGCAGACGTCATTCTTATTTCAGTTGTTTTTGTGTACTCCGTGTTTGTTCAGTAAGCATGAACAAGACAGTACAAATCATTGAAATGTGTTAATCTAAACAACAACAACAAAAAAATGGTTTATTTATTTAAGCATTTTTCAAACATTTATTTATATTTGCTTGTATTTTCTTCTTGGCAGTTGAGGCACTCAGTTGCTATCTTACTTGTTTGTTATGTTAATATGTCTTAGATTTTCAGAATAATGTTTTTGTCTGCTTCTTCCTCATTTATTTATCTTATCTCCTCCATACATAAATTTTGTCCTTTTGAACCTTTGTCCACTTAATTATTACAAATTTTCAACTTTATTTACACATTTAAATACAGCTACTACCTTTCTGTTACTAATGGATTTCACAGCATGCTTTTCATTATCATCAAAGTAGTACGAAATCAGACTACTTTGATTTGTATGCAATTCAAAAGTTTAAATAATGAGAGATCTTGGTGTGTCCACTACACTGAAAGATCTACAGGGATTGGGTTCTTTTTACAATTGTATTACATTCAGAAATTGTTCTTACAGTAATTGATCATTGTCACCTCAATCTTACTATAGGGGAATTAATGAGGATTATTTGTAAATTATAATGTTTGGAGAAATAAAGAATAAGGAAACAGACCACAACATTTTTCTGAACAGGAGAGATTTATAAAGACAGTAAACATAATATAGAGGAGTTTGTTGTAATCCACTGTTAATTTTGAATAGTTCCTCTGAGATTATTACTAAACTAAAAATAAGCATGTCCTCTCAGTCATTTGTGTTACCTTCCCTCTGAGAGCAGCTTCTACTTGCTGAACAAAGTGCACTATAACATGTTACAAGAGATGGTTATTTTGTTCTCATTTTGCCGTGTCTGTAAATATAAATTGCATTTTTCTTTGTGGTTTGTTTTTTTTTTTTCTTGCAAGAGCTAAACATTTCCCAGATTTTTTTATCCACACAAGAATCAACACAAACCAATTTCTAATGTCATGCTTGCATTTAACTCTGGTCGTGTGAATGTAAAAAGGAATTTATGAGGCTGCTAGCTCTTGCACCTTGAAGAAATAAATATTCTTCACTGTCTAATGTTCAATTTCAGCTTTGATTGTCATTATCATTTGTTTTCATATTTGAGGAAATGAAATGCTCAAAGCTGGATTAAAAAAGCCTCATTGTAATATTTGTAAGGCTGGAAAACTGATTACTTGCTTTATCAAAATGAGAAAATAGCACTCAGTCATTAGAATAAAATTTTGATACATATGTCAGTATAATTCTGACTTAGAGATGTACTAATTTGGAGTCTGGACAATGAACAGTTTGGGACATTTAGGAATACTATAGAAAGATGGAAAATTGTTCTAGAAATTATGTGTCTTACAATTGTGAAGTTAAAATAGGTGGGAGAATAGAGTTGTCCGTTCTAGTAGAACTAAGGAAAAAAGAAGACAGTTTCTAGATTCAAAGGGATAGCTCATTTTCTTATGTTGTGCATAAATAAAATTATTTATTTTCAGTTACTACATGATGAAAGGTATTATTACAGAATACTTGTACTCCATATCAAAGTTTCACTAGCTGATAGTTAAAAAGAACTTCTTCTTGCCTTTGTTCATTGCACATTTTTTAATTTCTTATCGAAGCAAAAATGTAGTTATTTTATTAAAAAAAAAAAAAAAGAATAGAAATATGCCATTTTTAGAAGCTTGTTATCTTGAAGACTAAAAGACAAAATAAATTTATGTGTGAATGACATAAAAAGACATGCACATAGGAAACAGTTGAAAAACAGTTCCCAGAGGACTTTCAATTACACAAAATCTTATCATCGCAACTTTAGTGTTTCTTTCACTATGCATATGCATCTTAGCTCCAGGGAATGATTTTCAAATATGCAAAGTGAAATCAATGGCTGCCTCTTATCTATTTTTTTTTTCTTTCTGCAAAATTAATTTAAATAGCTCACCAGAAACTGTGTTGTTTATGTAATGTAAACTGTTCCTTTCAAAGACTTACACGAAACGTAGCATCTGTGGAAAATACTGAATAAATGCTATCTGCTATATTGGTAGGTGAGAAGATTGCCTTAGAGAACCAGTTGGATCCTTTTTCTTTCCTTTCAGATTTCTTTGTCTAATTTTTATCACTCCAGTTGTTGGTATAGTGAAATCTCATTTAAGTTACCAGCTCCATATATAAATAAACTTAAATATATAAAAATATAATTTTCTCCCCAATATGTGTTTGCAGCTTCAATGTCTAGTATGACATGTCTTGGTATTTCAGTAAGATATGGAACTGAGAACTGAGGCTATCTTTCCATTTAATTGATTTCCTACTGGAAAAATTCAAGGCTAAAGGCTGTTCTTTAGCCATTAGCTAAATAATAATATCCTATAAAAGGGTCAGTACTAGTTCATCAATATGCCCTTGGTTTGTTGATGAATTTCCTTTAAAATTATCTCAAATTCATTTTCAAAGTAGAGCTTGATTTCATAGATATACTGAGATACCTGACACTGCTTTTTTGCAGTGTTATTTTATAAACTTATTTTCATATTGAAGTCTTCACTGTGTTCAAGGAGCTTTAGAATGTTTTGATAATATTGTAATTGTTAAGGTGCTTCATTTTCTAGAAGTTGCTACTTCTGATTGTAATATGCTAATCACTGACTTAATTTAGTAGATAAATATATTGTCAATTTTTAATTGAATATTTTTTAACAAAAAATAAAGATGGAGATTTGTACTTGTAGTGCTTAGAGACACTTATGCTTAGATAATTACTTGGTCACTTCTCAAAAAAGTTAGTACTCTTGTAACTCGAATCTTATGTTCTCTGTTTAGTCAGCTAAGATTGTGATTTATGAGTGTAAAGACTTCCCTAAAAAGATTGAATTTTTCAAAACAGAACAGAAATTTTTGTTATTTTTTGTATTGTTTCTTGAAATGGCTAAACATTTGTTAGAACACGTGGAAATGAAATGCATACACATATAACAATAATGAAAATTGGAATATAATGTCTGCCAGTGCAACAGAGAAGTGCAGGATCAACCTATGCATCAATTCAATCCCAAGAAAGTTTCTAAAGACTGCTGAACTGGCTATTTTCCCCAGAACGGTTCTGTTAAACCAGGGAGGTATATTGCAACTCCTTGAGTATCTTCATAGTAATGTGTTAGCTCAGAAATAGACATTTATGAAGGTAAGAGTTTTTCTACATCTTGGTGTTTGCATTCTGATACTTGGAAAAAAGTAAGCCTGTAAGTAGAACATTCTAGTGAACTTATCAATCATCACAAATAAATAATAGAAATGTATTTTCTAAAGAAAGCAATTCTAAAAGTGGCTTCTGAAATCTAAGGTGTTCCAGAATTATATTAATTCTGGGGAGACTTTACTAAACTCTTGAAAAGGTATATTCTTCCAAAATATGTAAAAATATTTCATTGTTTTATGACATGATATTAGTAAATATTGACTTTTTGTGTTGAGCATATTGAAGTGGGTTAAATTATTACCTTTATTAGCAATATAATTTGTGATACTTTCATAGTAATTCTTTTGGTCATTTTGACTTTTTCTAAACAGTCTGGAGAAATGTCCTTGCCAGGTATATGGGGATCCACCTGTTTAAATTGTGTACGTGGTAGGCTTCATGAGATTTTGTAACAGAAAAAGCTTTTACAAAATGATGAGGGGGATCACAGGGCCTTCTATCCTATGGACACTAGAAAAGATGATGAGCAGTTAAAGAGGAAATTTTGATAAGGTGACAGACAGATGAAGACAGACTTAAGCAGTGGTTTTCTGGAAATGTTCTTATTTCTGGATGGAGAGAGAAAGTCTGATAGTGTATGGCTGACAAGATAGTGCATGACAGAGTAGTTCACATACATTGGGCACTGTTACAACTTCTGAAGCTTTAGCAAGGGGAAGCCAAAAATAAGAGGTTTATTACTTAGGTAAATTGAATATAGGTAAATTCGATTGAAGTCATTTTAATATTTATTTATTGATCTTCTTAATGAGAGCTGCAGGAAACAGATGATAAAAGTGTAGCAGCAAGTCTGAGGATAATGTTCTAGGAATGAACTCATTTAAGTTCCCAGTCTTTACCCACTGGATAGGTAGTGGTACAATAAAAGCAGACAGAGGGACTAAACTAAATTAGCACCTACAGGATGAGAAGAAAGATCTCACTTCAAACTAAGACCCATTTAGAAAATAGAAGACAGAAGGATATAATAGTCAGAAAAATGGTAAGGTTTAAAATTGAACTGATCCTGCTAATTTGTGCCCTTATTTTCTGAATGCATTTTTAAGTTAAAGTACAGAGAATGAACTTGTGTATAGCATAAGCATGTTTTGAAATCCTTTCAGGAATTTATACATTCAGATGCAGTGATTATCTTTAAACAGTATTCGACTGTTGCCCCTGTTACATTAGTGATGTTCATAAATACAATAAAGGAAGTATCAGTGGCATCTTGAAATTAAATAAATGCTTTAATCAATCTTTAGTTTTGGGGAGAAGGAAGCTCCATTTCTACTTTTCAATCTAAAATGATTTTCTGATAAACAATTTCACTGTTAACACGATATGTGTATGTGTCTATAAAAAAACATTTTCTCTTCAAATATTTATCTCCTTAATTAGCTTATTACAATACATTTAATATTTATCTCAAGATAATCTGTGCAAAATGTAATAATAACAAGATGACTCCAACATAAAATGAATGGATACTAATGATTCTTGATAGTTAGTGAGTCATTTTTCACTTGTTTTATCTGGTAATATCTCTTGCCTTATTTTAGACGAATTTATGCAGTGTGCACCGAACTTCTCTCTTGTTAGTTACTGTCCTTCTAACATTAATGCTCATCTCACTTATTACAGTAATTCTGTTCCTTAAAGTGGTTTTTCAGATATTTCAGAAAATTGAATGCTGGCTAAGACTTTTGACTGCTGCTTTTTACCAACAGAAATTATTTCTTTGAACATATTAATTCATATCAATGTTATTTGCTTCTAAAGATATCTAACTCTGTAATTCTTGTGATTTTATATTAGTTAAATCCAACACCAAATATTGGACAATTTTCCCTTTTTTTTTTTGGTAGAAGACTAAAAAAAAACCCAAGAAAAATAAAATTAATTATAAGGAAGTTACTTTAAGTAGATCATCAGTCTAACTTAATGTTTGAGAGTTGATTCATTTTAATGCTGTGATGAATGTTTTTTTTGTTTGTTTTTTGTTTTTTGTTTTTTGTTTTTTAATTTTTCCATCTGTGGAGTTCTCCTAAAGAATGTAACGTGGACATACCTCATCATTTATTTCAAAACAGCTGTTGTTTAAATATCAAATCCATAGTAAATGTCAAGTTGTAGGAAATGACGATTCCTTCTCAACATCTTTCCTAAGTGATTCCCTTTGTTTTATTTGCTTTTGTTTTTTGCATTTAACACTAAGCTGATGATTTCAGAGAAATACTGCTAATGTCTTCTAGATCCCTTTCTTTTGTTTTAGCTCTTGATTGTGAGTTCATAGTTATTTAGGCATAGTTTAGAGTGACCTTCCCATCAGTGCATGAGTTTATCAGTTCCAAAAGCTGCATGCTACAATGTTGTCCACTCACTTGATTTCAGGCAGTCTTCAGGAGTTACCGCATTACCCAGAAGATCTCAGTATCATTTGCAGATACAGACTGCAAAGCATACTGCCTTCTCCATGTCATTTGGAAGTCAGTGAATGAAACTAGTACCAATCCTTACCAAAAACATTTCCTTCATCTTTTGGAACTTTTCTGTGGAAACTTCATAGTGCCTTTCTGAAAATCCGAAGAAGTTTTGCTCACTGTTTCCCCTTATCCATGTCCCTGCCCATTGCTTCCTTGAACATTCAGCAGTTTTCTTAGCTAGGATTTTCCTCTGGAGAAGTTGGCTGACTCTTTCCAACAGACCATGCTCAGTGATGACTTTTAAGAGCTTGCCAGGAATAGAAGTTGTGCTCAATGGTTTGTTATTGCTTAAATCACTTTCCTGGAAAGAAATTATTTTCTTTAATCAGTGGGGGTTACACTGACAATCTGTTGCAGCCAAGCTGCCACACATTTCTGCAGTGACACCACAGATCTTTGCCAGAAGTACCGCATTTTCTGACTGATTCTCTTAACTGAAGACTATTCAGTCCAGGTGACTTACTGACATCCAATTCATTGATCTAAGTTCTGTCAAAAATTCTGTTAACATGTTTCCTTTATTTTGTGAACGTGTGCATGTGTATATGCATTATCTTAATAGATTATGCTTGGATTTTAGATGTATGTATCCATGGTTCAGTATCAAATTTTTTACTTCACAATGGATGGGATATCTACTTCATTCTTTTTTGTTGTCTTCCAAATCTGTGTAAGTGCATATCAGTTTTGGAAAGTATAAGGAACTGACTGTTTTTTTGTTTTTTTGTGGGTGTTTTTTTTTGTTTTGTTTTTTTTTTTGTTGTTGTTGTTGTTTTGTAGAAAATGCCAAGAAACTTTAGTGTTTAGGTAAAAATTGAAATGCAGTGTTTAAATTTCAAAATATATTTTCTTATGGTAGTTGTTTAATGGAGAAAATTGCAGAGAACATGGTTTATCCTTCTGACGAATAATTTGTTTTAATTCTATATTACATTTAAATTTCAAAGCTTTTTAAAATTAAGCATTGATTAAATAATGGTAATTTTGAAATTAATGCAAGAAAAAATTAACTTAAACTTTGTATAGCTTTCAAAAGCATTTTGGATTAGTACTGTTCTTGGAGTTGTAAAACTTAGAGTTCTGTGCAATGGTTGACACTGTGCTGGTTTTTTTTGTTTGTTTGTTTGCTTTGCCCCCACCCCAAGCTTGCTGATCATACTAAAGTGAAAATAAGTATTGGGTATAGTGGCCTAAAATGCTTATTTTACCATTCTGTTTAAAGTTGCAGGTTGTACCAAAGATGAAGAGGGAGAAATCATAAATTATTTAAGTTCCCTTTATAACAGTACTTGCCATATAGCTTTCTAAAAACTTGAACATGTCTGAAATGTTAACAGTATTAAAATGGAGCATAAATTAAAAGTTTGTTTTTACTAATGGCAGGAGGCAATTTGGCAGTCAAATACAATACAACACAACACAATTATTCAAGCAAGCAAATACTAATATGACTAGAAAGAAATGCATTGCCTTTCATGTTTCCCTTTGAAGATTACTTCAGAAAACTTAGAATAAGGAAATGTTTGGTGTGCAGTAAGTACCACATGACAGAAGAATAGAATAAAACACTTCTTAAAAGTACTGTTGGAAATTCTGAATTTCCTAAATCAAGGCATTATGTGACATATATCGCCATTCAGTTTTTCCTCATCAACTGTGTTAGATTTCATTTAAAAATGGAATTTCATTTAAGAATAATTGAATGTGGCACCAGCAGATCTGTATGGCTACAAGTAATGATGCATTCTTTTGTGGCTTCAGGAACTAAATCGTACTTCACACACTACCTAAAAAAATGACTTTACAATGCAGTTTAATTTAAAAATAACCAAAGCTCCCACTTTGAAATCTTCCTGCAAGAAGTATAAAGGGACAGGAGTTAATATTATACTGCAAAGGAGTTACGCTCTTAGCTCACGTAGCTCTTTTCTTAATTTCTTTATTCTTGTTGTTAGAAATAAATATAAGAATAAATCATCTTCAAAAAAAGGCATCTACAAATTGAAAAGATGATAGTATTAGAAAGGATATTAAAAAAAAAAAAAAAAGGATTTTT
The DNA here is from genome assembly GCF_987193195.1 of Phasianus colchicus. Taxonomy (NCBI): domain Eukaryota; kingdom Metazoa; phylum Chordata; class Aves; order Galliformes; family Phasianidae; genus Phasianus; species Phasianus colchicus. Next base: position 45,507,949 of record NC_143439.1, read on the forward strand.
ATTTTAACAGAAAAATTAATTGTAAAGCCTTAGAATCATAGAATGTTTGTGCTGGACAGAGCCTAAAAGATCGTATAGTTCCATCCTCCATGCCATGGACTGGTTGCTACCCTCCAGAGCAGGCTGTTCAGGGCTTTGTCCAATGTTGACTGGAATGCCTTCAGGGATGGGATGTCTATAACTTCTCTGAGCAGCCTCTTCCAGTGCCACACCCTGCTCATAGTGAAGAATTTCTTCCTTCTATCCAATCTAAACCTTCACTCTTTTAGTTAAAAGCCATTATCTTTTGTGCTATCCCTACGCTCTCTGATAAAGCCTTCCTCCCCATCTTTGCTGTAGGACCCTTTAGGTACTGGAGGGTAACATTTTACAGCAATTTTCTTCCACTAATGCCTTTATTTATAACCTATTACATAATCTTAACTGTTTACTTTCAAGTACAAATATTTCAAAGCCATATATCAGGATAGCTTAAAAATACTATAGTAACACTGCACTGTATATCATTACTTTCTTTTCTGAACAAATTCTATGTATTTAATATAGCGTATGTATCTTGCAGTTGTATTTTCAGTTGTGAAGGAAAAAAATTTAAAATATGTGACACTCTCTTGTGTTGAAGACCTTAGGAAAGTTTGTACTGCTATAGAAGGGTTTACTCCGAGAATGAAAAGCTCTCTGCAGAAGTAAGGAGTATAGGCTACCATTGCAAAGGCTCTTACAGGATTAGCGTCAAATTTCTTCTCCTTTTTTCCCCACTGTGTTATCTTCACTTATTTCAGATAGTGTAAAGCACTCTGCCATCTTGCCAGGAAGCGTTGGCAGCAATAGTTATGTAGAATAGAATATTGTCAGAACAAAAACGTTTTTAATGAGCTGCTTTTAGAAAACTCTATGCTTTTGTTCTTGTGTGGCTGGTGTAATATGTTATATGTAAGAACAGATAATTGAAAATGAAAATAAATTATTGTGCTAACCAATTTCTGTTCAGGGAAATTCTGATGTAGTATGTATTTTAGAAATGGGCAATTAATTGCGTAACTTGTTTTATTATATGCACTATGGATGGCAGTTTCAAACGTAGTCATTAATAAAATTCCACCATTTCTACAATTTAACTTAGGTTAACAGGAATTTTAGTAGATTTCATTTACTCATTGGAAATTTTCTGTTCATATGACAAAGGCAATGAGAACAGTATGACTAAGAAGGGATGGAACGGGCATATGTTGTTTGAGAGTTTAAGTAACCTTCTTCCCTCTTGCCAGTAATATGTACTGAGACTGATCTTGCACTTGCCTAACTTACATCTTTCAGAACCAGAGAGATTTAGAAAATACTTGTTTGTTCCTACCATCTATTTTTGCATCAAGCTTAGGTAGAAAGTTGTAGAGACTTTAGAAGTCTTCCTATCTAGCAACTCTAAGCTATACTTTCAGATAACACTTTTTCTGTTTTATTTTGAGATATGTATTAACAGAAAAAAAATGTTTTAATTGCAATACTATGATAATGTTATTCAATTTTAAAGCAAAGCAATTACTGTGTAAAAATATTGGTATCTGTTTTCAAACTAATACAGGTCATTAGTTATAAGTTCAGAAGCAGTGTTAAAAATAATTCAGTTCATAGAATGGTGGCTTATCCACAGTAATACCATCATAGTCAGCTTTCTGAGATCTCCCCAAGAGCTTTCATGAGTTGACTGTCCATAGTTCAAGCTGGATTGTATAGAAGACGACAGAACACTGCAAAGGAGAGAGTGCAGTGCAGTGCTAACTTCACTACTTGAGCCTACCGTAAACACTCAGACTGAAGTCTGTGTTTATTGCATGTTATATGCACTTTGTGCTATTTATTTTGTGAATAAAACATGGTGATTTCTGATAATGTATGGGTTGGACTGAAAGTAATACCTCCTATTTATCTCAATGAAAACTACAACAGATAAAGAGAATACATTCCCAGCTACAAAACACTGTCTGTCCACATACTCACCACCGTTATCTATGCATTTTCACCAGCAATGAACAAGAGTCTGCATGCCATGCTTGTAAAAATCTGAAGCACCATCCAAAACATGGCTTGTATTTCAACAGTGGTGACAGCAACATGAAACATACCATTCACTGTGTTCACATCCACTGTTTGTTCTCCATACACATCCACCTAGCATCAGTGCATATCAGTGGGTGCCATCTTTTTCACATGGGCGAATTCATTGACACATCTTTTCTTTATACAAATTCCCATGTCAGACACCATTTAATTGAACTGCCCCTTTGCTGCCATCTATGATATTGCAACATAAGCTAGCAGTATTCTCTTGATCCTAAAACAAAAGCTAGAAATTATTTGTAGACAGTAATCAGAATCAGAAATATAGGGAAATTTTTTTAGTATGCAAAATTTAATTTTGACTATAAGTTTTTTTTTTTTTTTCACTACAAAAGGAACTATTCTGAACATTTTTTTTTATTTAGAGATATGGTTCCTTGATGAAAGCATAAATGAATTATAGGAAGTTGATCAAATTGGAGATTCTTTTCTGTTCCCACCATACTTCAATCATCTTGTTTTTTTGCTGCACTTAAAATGTTAATAATTCCTATTGAGATGCTATTGAGAATGTTCATGATTGACTCTTAATTACTGTCAAACTTAAACTAGCTAAATAAACTTTGAAGAGTAACATTAAGTTGTTTTTATCTGAAGAAAACTAGTGAAGCTTTTGCTTATGGATAAGACAAGTAAAATAAAGTGATAAACTGTTGAAGAATCATCTTCCTTTTTATTTGTTTATTTTGTATTTTGTTGTGTTGCTGCCAATTTTAGCTGCCTCTAGAAGTTTTATGAATGTTCTGTATCATACTCAGTAAGAGTTGCTTTTTGCTTTGAAAGCCACAGCTCATTCCTAGGTTATACTAAGGTTTTTTTCTGTTGATGGTTCCTCAAAATACACAGAGAATTTGCTTAATCTTGTTAGTTTTAACAGTGAATAATTGGCTTATCTCCCAGTTTGTTTACTGTAAAATTAGTTGCTTTTTTTTTTTTTTTTTTTTTTTTTAATCTTTGGTTGTCTCTTCTTTTTTAGTACTTTTCTTCTTTCCATATAATCTTCCCTTGCATAACTACATTGATTGTATCATGTGAATATTCCTAACTGCTTGTTCAGTTTTGCCTTTGTCCATGGACATCTAATTACTTACAAATTCCAGTATGAATCACTTGTGGGGCTAGAACAGACTGCTTGAGGACATCTGCATGTTTTTCTGTCTTTTTATAGTTGTTAGCTATCTTTCAAACTAGTATCTTCAAAATTTTCTTTTTTTTTTTTCTTTTTTTTTTTTTCTGTCTTCTAAACCATTAGGAGTTTGACTTTTTGCTGTGACTAATTTCCTTTAAATATTCTGTTTTTGTGAATTTACTGACTAATGACATCTGAGTACTCCAGCTAATCAGTGTTTCATCTTTGTCAGTTTTCCGTTTTGCTGACCGTACCTTCTTGCAGTGTACAGCTGCACATTGGCTATTCATAAAGCTGGTTCAATGTAGTTCTAGAGTTTCCTCCCTTCTTACAGCTGTGCTTGCTAGTACCTCACAAGACCAAATGGAGCAGTTGCTGGATACTGCTTCAGTATCTCCTCAGTTTTTTTTAGAAAAGAAAAATAACTTCTTTTGTTTCATTACAGTCAGTCTTCTCTTCATCAAGCTATACTGAGTTGTAGTCTTTGCATGCCAGGAGAACACACTCTATGTGGAATGAGTCTCATTATTTAGTCGCAGGAAAGTAAGTAAAAATCTCTACCTGCATTACTGTTTCAGAAAACTGCCTGCCTCTCTGTTTTTTAACAGCCACGTGCATTTTTATGTTTCATATTCTGTCCTAGTGTTTCTAGTTTCAGAGCTACATGGTGTTATGCTTCTCTGAGAGCAGCAGTTGCAGTGAATGCAAATAAAATTGTTTCTTGTTCCTGGAGTGAGACTTACCCAAAGAATTACGTTCCCTGGAATCTTCCCATGTGTTGAGTCAAGCATGAAGTGGACATGTGTGTGGAAGGTTTTGTCATGTGTTTTTATTATACCAATAAATCATCAGTTTTTCTTATTCTGTATTTTTCATGTGTATATAATGTGCTTCTTTTTACTGCCTCTCTCCCCTCACTTCCTGCTTATACCAGTTTCTTTCAGTGGCCATTTTGGAGTTAAGAATCTCTAATTTGCCTTGACTTCTCTGCTTCCTCTCAGTTTTTATCTAGATATTTCTTTTACACCTTCAATTTTGCCCACACAGTTGTTGTTGGAAAATATGGAATTTAATTGGCTAATAATTCACCTCAGGAAAGCAACTGTTTCTTGTTCAGAACACTTTAGGAGCATTGTTGATTAAGTTTGAATAGCCAAGGGAAGGAAAAAGGTCAGAAATACCAAATGTCAAGATAGGTGTAAAATTGAAAGTAATGTGAACTTTTTGCCTTGTTCCCTTCTGCTCATCTCTTCATACTATTTCTTCATTTTTTTTTGTTACGTATATCAAAATTTATGGATGTACAACCCATATTTTATGCTGTGTTGAACAATATATATTTACGTTGTGATATATTCTGTATAAGCTGTATTCATACATGGATATTCTTACTGACTTGATTGAAAGTACCATCTACTTCATTAATCTGTCTTCAGGGATGCTGATAGTTCATGTAGAGCAAAGACTATAAGATTAAGGAAAATATGTTGGATATTGGTCTTAATTGTTTTTTTTCTGACAAATTCAGTACAGCATGTTATTATTTAGAAATGTTTCAAATCACAGAGTAGTGGGGAAAGTATGATTCTGTTCATTTCGGATTATTTATTCTTTCTAACATGCTGTGAATTTCATTGAGCAATGAATATTACAATTAAATGCGTTAAATACAGAACAGCTATAAATGTTCCTACTAAATGATAGTGGTAATAGAACCAGCTCATTTGCATCCATTTTTGTGAAGTGATGATTTTATTGGAGGACAATATTCAAGATGGAAACAGTTATTGTCCTTACATAGACAATTATTCCAATAAACTGTTTAGTGAGGACAGACATCGTAGGGAGAAAATTGCATACCTCAGCTGCTGTCCTCTCTGTGGCTGTAATGAAGTCTCTGTGGTAATCTAATTCCATTGACTTAGCAAAAAAATAAAAGGAATTTTAATTGACAACATAAAGCAAAGCAAATTGTCACTATAGACATGCTGGATAAAGCCTTGTTGATACTGATGTCATTTTTTTTTTTTTTTTTTTTTTTTTTTTCTGGCCAAGAAGACAAAACAAGATTTTTGTGAGTTATTAAGCTTTAAAAGTAATCACTTGAATTTATATGTAGATTTATGGTGAAGATCTGTTTTATCTGAATGTTCATTCTTTTAGATTTTTTTATCGAGAGCTAAGGGATTTTCAGTTATTTTGCTTAAGGAGCATGATTTGAGAGTTTTGACTGGAAGTCCATCTCCATTTTTGAATGTGCCTGGACCAAAAATTTATGGTTGAACAAATACGCATCAAATTCAAAAAGTACAATCTTTATGTCCCTTGGATTTGGCATCACTTCCTTGTAGAACTAAACAGGACATCCAATGTAGTTAATCTGGAAGTAAACTTTTTCTGATAGAAACTGAATCATAGAATCACAAGGTTGGAAACAACCTATAAGATCATCTAGTCCAACTGTCTTCACATTACCACTGCTACCACAAGCTACTAAACCAGATCTCGCAGCTCCTCATCCAGACACCTCTTGAACACCGCCAGGGATGGTGACTCCACCACCTCCCTGGGCAGGCCACTCCAGTGCCTGATCACTCTCTGAGAGAAAAAGTTTTTCCTCATGTCTAACCTAAGCTTCCTCTGATACAATTTGCAGCCATTTCTCCGGGTCCTGCTCATTGCCTGGGAGAAGAGGCCAAACCCTTCTTCACCACAACATCCCTTCGGGGAAGTTGTAGAGTGCAATGAGGTCTCCCCTGAGCCTCCTCTTCTCCAGACTAAACAATCCCAGCTGAAGATTGGGTGAAACCTCTCGTGAATCATCTTTCACTGTAATGCAGTATTGATATGGATGTGGAATTGACTTAGTCAATATAAAATATGAAACATAAAATATTTCCAAAAGAACTTTGAGTCGTCCATAATACTTAACTGGAGGATGTATGTAATGTCAAGACTTTCTTCTCAGTGATCAGGACATGAAGAGAATCATTGTAAGATTAAGGTGTTTTTTAAAGAGATGGTGTGTATCTGCATCTCAAGTGGGAGTATTATTAAATAGAAGATAGAACATGAGCCAGCAATGTGCCATTGTCCCAAAGAAGGCTAATGGTATCCTGGACTGTATTAGGCAAAGTATTGGCAGTTGAGAGAGGTGATCCTTCCCCTGAGGGAAGTCTCAGCTGAGTGAGACTACTCCTGGAGTGCTGGGTCATCTGCTTCAGGGGTCCTTAGTAGAGGGATGATCTGAAATTACTGGACAGACTTCAATAAAGGGCCATGAAGAGATGATAGGCATGGAGCATCTCTCCTATCAGGAATGATTCAGAGAGCTGAGACTGTTTATCTTGGAACAGAGAAGGCTTGAGGGAGATCCTATTCATATATGTGAATACCTGGATGAAAACTGCAAAGAAGACCAAATGAAGCTCTTTTCAGTGGTGCCTAATGAGAGAGCAAAGAGCAGTGGGCACAAACTGAAACATGGAAGGTTCCCTTTGAACAACAGAAAATACTTTTTGACTGTGATGGAATAACCAATGGAATAAGGTTACCCAGATATGTTGTAACATTCATCTTTTGGGTTATTTTAAGGTTTTTGGACATGATGGATGTACCTCCAGATGGACCATTCTAATTTCAACCATTCTGTTGTTCTGGGACATATTCTATTGTGGTTTTCAGGAAGATCACACTCTCTAAATCCTTCTGTGCTTTTGTAAAAGTTGTTTGTAATTGATCCTGATGAACAAGAACAAAGAAATACAAAACAAAAGAAAGAGTAATGCTGATAAATATAAAATTGTCTATCAGGATAACAAGAATTTACAATATTACGTTTTGTAAGTGATATGTACAAAACTGATGTGACTATTACCGTATGGAACCAACCATTCATGTCCCAGATGGACTGTTTATATTTGGATCAGTTGCTGACATACTTTTGGGTACCTTTAGGATCTCCTGAATATCTGATAGATTTTGCAAATCTTTCCAAAGGAAGTTGCTCTCTCCTTCCAATATTTAGCTCCCTAGGAGTGCAGTTGTACTGTCTTGTCAGTCTATTCACAATTTTTAGTATGATCCCCAATAACCATAATGATTATCATCCTGTTCTATTTTTTGTGGATTTTTTTAAAGATATCAATTGTAGTATACCAGTCTTGTAGAAGAAACGTATTAGTTTCTTCAACATGTTCTGAAAGTGACAGCAAGAGCTCCCTATATAGATCTTAGAGATTCAGAAAGCTTTATAAGGAAATCCATTCTACTGTTTGTAAAGACTTTTCCAGAAATTCAAGCCGCTTTCTTATCACCTTCTTATTTAGTATTTAATATATATCTTATTGCTTACATCCGACTCTCAATTTTAGTGTTAGAGTTGGGTGTACGCATACTAAGTATTTGTGTATTTACTGTTTAATAAATGTTACAGTATATTTTTCACTATATATGGTCAACTTCCAGATGAAATCTGTAAAGAAAAAAATGAAGTAATATTTCAATTGTAATCTTAGTTAATGTCTCATATTGGTAGAGTGGAAACAATGGATGACAGGCTGTAGAGTAACAAAAAGGGAGAGGTGGACACATCATGAATTGGTGATCATAAGCTATGTCACTGTCAGGGTGAGTGGGAAGAGCCAGCTGGTTCTGATAAATTTGTCTATATGATGTCCTGAGTTGTGGCAGATTAAGCAATCTGCTTTTGGTGTCTTTTTTCCTCTCTCAACTCTGATGTGTAGATTTTTCCCTGCTAACTCTATGATATACCTTTTTTTTCCTTCTCTTCCCTTCTCAAGTTATCTGATTGCTAATACATTCCTTACAACAGCATAACATGACTTGATCCAGTCATAGTGTTGTACTATACTTGTGTATTTTATAGTTCCTGTAAAGACTTTTCATCATGTCCATGAATTAAGAAAATAACACAGAGAATTAATCAGTAGTGGAGTTACTTCAAACCAGTCATGTGACTGGCTACAGTTACAGTAATTGAGGTAACAAAATTCATACTGGTTTTTAGCATTTTACTGCATGGTATGAGTTGCCAACAGTTTTGGGTTTGTATATGTCAAATCAGATACTCACTAAATGTAGCTAAATAATTGGTGTGATAATATTTTTTGAGATACAGAAGCTGCTCGTAGTTTTAATAAACATTTCAATTTATAATAAAAGTATTAAATAATTCCTAGAGATGCTCTTCTTGATATGCTTGTGCTGGTAATTCCTGTTAAAAAAATATCATATAAATTTGATTTCTCAAAAGAATCAAAATGTAAGAGATGTCATGCTTTATTTTTGTTTCAAATGTACATATAGCAAATAAAATGTGTTGGAATTCCTAATGTAGAATGTTCTGAAAATGTTGGAAGCTGTATAGAAAGGACAAAAGAAAGGAAAAGGAATGGAAAGGGGAAAGGAAGATGGAATAATTTTATCAGTCATTCAACATATTTGTCAGTGTCTGGTGACATTTCATCTCCTGTTTTATTGGGAGTTTATCAAATGGATAAATTCCACTGCTTTCGATAAAAGCAGTTTTCACTAAAAATTTCAAACTAGTTCTGATCATTCTACTGATGTTTCAAACATTCAGTATCATTGTTAATTCAGTTCTACACCCTTGAGAATGCAGACAGGCTTTTTAAAACACTTTTTAACCTGCTACTCAATAATTCTTTTCTCAAAGATAGGAGTATAAAGGCTTGTTTAATAGGAAGGACTGCCAAGTGAATTCTGTTAACTGACACTAGTAGAAAATCTGGGTCAGATTAGAGAACTTTCTGTCTCTTAAGTAATCCAAATTACAGCATTTGCTGTGGGGTTTGTGGAACTCTTGAGATGTTCAACTTAGGCTTCTCAGAAAACTAAAAGGAAATAGAGAACATGAACTAGAAGAATTAATTTTAGACCAGCTCTGTTTGCAGTGACCTCAAATTTATATTGCCTCAACAATAAAAACAACAAAACAAAACACAGAAAGCCAAATTGAATGACAGTGGAATGAGTGTTAAATAATTCAGTCCTTCAGTTTTTTTTACAGATTTAACTTGTCCATAGGAAGGTTTTTTCCTCTCCCTCCTGAGCTTGTACTCACGTGCAATAATGCTGACAGATCTTGTTAGTAAATAGCTATACACAGTTGAAAAACAAATTTGAAATGGAATCCCGGAGTATGAAAGAAGAATGCTTGTTTCAGTTCTGAAAAACATTATCATCCTTGCAAATCATTTATAAACAACTTTTTCTTTCCACCTGCCTTCCCCCATTCTCACAGAGACACCAGTATTTTATTAGATTGCCTGATTTACAAACAGGCATACATCATATGAACATTTGTAAATTCTCTAATAACCTCTGCTGTCTCTGTTAAGTGGCTCTTTGGCACCCCATCTCTACAGTTTAAGATTATTCTATCCAAATATGTCTTTTACTCCTCCTCCTCTGTATTTTTCACTTCATGAGCAAAATAACAAAAAAACAGCTTTCAGTGTTTGTATTTTTGAGTGACTTTTTCAAAAATTCAGGATGAATGGAATCTGTGATGGTTTAGAGTGTATGTTGAGCTGATTTGAGAGCTGGAAGTTCTTTTTTGACCTCAAAAAAGAAAAAAATGATATGGCTTTATTCTCAGATAATTGACAAGCCACAGGCGTAATTAATTCCCCTGTTATTAAGAGCAGATACTGGACTGTTTCTTATGTGTTAGACTAACAAATTTGTAATTAAGAACAATGCTCCTTTGTTTGTTTGTTTCCTTAGTTTTGAATCTTTTTTTTTTTTTTTTTCCAGGCATTAGAAAAGAAATGTTAGCTATTAAGACAAACTTGTGTTTGTCTAGAGAATTATTTGCAAGGTATAATCGTGTTCTAAATGTTTTTATTAAGACTTGTTAAGTAGTTGTTACCTTAACTTCAACAATTATACCAATAATTTAATTGTCTAGATACAGTTTATTTGCTCCTGATGTTCTCTGTGTGTTTTGCTAGTATTTTTTTTTTTCCTTTGAAAGATTGCCTCTGTAACACATAATGACATAATAACTTTCCCAAAAAGTAAAATAAAGCTTTAAAATTATTTTCATCTAAGGTATCTATTCTAGTAGCACATTGTGGCCCCAAAATGTCAATAGCCAAAATCATCAGCATGCCTGTAATCTAGATTTCATATCATATGATCAATCAGTTTTTTTGTTTGTTGTGATACTGAAAAAGATCAAAAAACATGGGAATAGCTGAAGATGATAATTAAAAGTTGCTAAATATTCAGCTGTGATGTGATTAAGTAGTTTACAGAGCTGTGATCATTTCTTTTCCATTGTTTATGATACTTATTCAGGGCAGTATATATGAAAAATACATATTATATAAATTCTTATGAATTTATTTAATTTCTTTGTACTTACTGAAATATGTATCTCATGTATATTAATTGAACTTGAATTCTTACTAGTTATGATACCACTGGAATTATTTTTTCATTTTTTTATCATGTGCATCTGGACTACTCAAGCAATATGTGCATCTTCAGTTTACAAGCTTAAGATAGTAAAAGTGGAGGGAGCATTTAAATTATATTTGTTTGTTTGAGACCCTCTTGTGTCAATTAATATTGTAAGTCATCATTTCATATTTACTATATTTTACCTTTATAAATATCATTAAATAAATGTGAATATATCTATATATAAATAAATTATATACGTAATGTATTGATCAGAATTCTAGGCTGTCTTTTTTCGTGTGAACAGTTGTTGATATTCTGTCATATTGCACAGTTTAACGAGGTTCATGCAGTTCGTGTTTTAAAAGTATTGAAGTACCTTATTTGCTCTTCTAATGTTTTGGAAATTCAATAAAAGACAGTTGATGATTAGAAAGAAAAAAAGTTAAGAAAGTGTAACATGGTTTCTTATTAAATGCTTTATACATTTTTGCTGTGAAGAAGATTTAGTGTTAAGATTTAAGTTGTTTGCAAACAGTTACTGCTTGTTGTTTTGCTAGAAGACCTTAGGCTCACAAACAAAAAAAAAAAAAAAAGAAAAAACAAAACCAGTTGTTGTATCAGTATCTTCTTATCTTAAAAGAAAATTAAAGCTAAGAAGGGTTTTCTTGTTTCTCCTTTTGTAAAATATGGTATATACAATGGCATACTTTTTAAAAAACGTATATAACATACATAAGCATATATGATAGTATAAATTATTATATTTATTTTATGATTACTATAAAAGAGTGATAATTTATGATAAACGTTTCTGGAAATAGAATTTTCTTTTATTTGTACATGAGTGTCCCGTGATTTATTTCTACAAAACAGTTTTTTTTCTGAATGACCTTATGATGAACACTAAAATGGTCTTCAGAAGTCGATTATAAAACACGAAATACTTCAGTAATTTTTACAATTTTGGGGCATAAGTAGAATCTGGTGTTTTTCACTTACTAAGTACTAAGTTAATATTTATATGGCTTATTCCAAATTAATCCATCCCTTCTGTGCCCATAGAAATTGATTACTGTATGTTCTCAGATAGTCTTCATGTAATAAAATCTGTAAAATGCAGAGCTCTCATTGTTACTTATATCTCTTTTTTTTTTTTTTTCCTCCAGATGACACGTGAGCAGTATATTTTAGCAACACAACAGAACAGCCTTTCAAGGACTGAAAATCCTCAATTTTACCCAGTAGGGATTTATGGATGGCGAAAGAGGTGCTTATACTTCTTTGTACTTCTGCTGTTGGTTACCATGATTGTTAACTTAGCAATGACAATATGGATTTTGAAGGTCATGAATTTCACAGTGGTAAGTATCACAGTGACTTTATGTATCCTATTTCTTCTAGTAATAAACTGTAGTTTCAATTATCTTTCTCATATTACGCGCAAATCCTGAATTTTTGGATTAGAAATGGCACATACCACTTATGCTTATACTTTTTGAATATATTCTGATATAAGTGCAACTTTGCCCTATTTTAGACACTAGAACAGGTTGCTCAGAGAAGCTGTGGATGTTCTGTACCTGAAGGTATTTTAGGCCAAGTTGAATGGAGTCCTGAGCAGCCTGATCTAGTGGATGACAACCCTGCCCATGGCAGGAAGGTTGGAACTAGATTATTTTTAAAAAGTTCCTTATAACCCAGGCCATGCAACGCGTCTTTGATACTCTGATTCTATGATATATTAACTATATCCTCAGAAAATATACCTGGATATTACATTTTGCCATGAAAAAGTGTATATGGGCTGATCTAATTGTCTATTGGTTTCTTGCCACCACAGAGAGTGATCAGTAGGTGTTTTTTCTGTGTGTCCTGTATGATATATTTTTTCTGAAGAGGAAAATGAGTTAGTTGAGTTCAACTTGGGAGCATGCTTTCAATTTAAGTCATTACTATTTTTCGAATTTACTGGTCCTTTGAAATCTGTTCACCTAGAATACAGAAAACCAGTTTTGATGTTGGCTAGATCAGGTTGGTGGGTATAAAAGGCAAAGGTTTTTATGAGGTGTTCTCTATCTGGAAGCTATTACAACAATGAAATGTTATTGTACTTCAAATGTATGTCTATCTGATAAAATGTCAGTGTTAGCTGAGATTGTTATCTGCCCAGCTGTTCCCAAAGCTTTACTCAAGTAAAGGTGGTAGGTATGTTCACTAACTGACTGTGATGCAGTCTCTTTTGGTATGTCAGAAGATTAAAATGACAATTTTGCTATAATTAATGTAGTTTTTCTCTCTCAATTTTGACCTTCAGAAGCAACCTTTTGATTTAGCCAGTAGTATTTTTAATTATTAGGGTCACACCACATTTCAGTTCTCTACTGGTTTCCAGGAAATAAAAAAACTGCCAAAAACCAGACTTAAATACATCTGTTCTACACCTGATAATGCTCTGTAATTCAAAGGATTACATGAGATCATTGCCTGCTGAGAGTATTATACAAATACATTGCTACTTTTGAATTTCCAACAGAGGATAAGTACACTGTGGTCATATTTTGACAATTATATGACTTCAATATTCATGAACTGAAGAACTTGATAGAAGTTTTTGTTTATTTCTTCTAGTATAATATGCTTGCAAAACATGATATTTGCATATGCTTTTGCTATTCATATTCAAAGCGTGATTAAGTTGACTGTTTACTTCAGCAAAAGTCTGATATTTATCCAGAGAAGAATTAACCATAGAAAATTAAAAATGTTAAGAAGATGTTTTAAAACAAGTGTGGCGTTTTTCTTTGTGCAGATTACTTTTCAATAAAACATTTCGAGCTTCTTCTATACCTGATAAATGTTTGACCTTTCACACTACAAAGACTAGAGAAGACTCTGGGGAGGCCTCTTTGTGGCCTTCCAATACTTGAAGGGAATATATAAACAGGAGGGACAACGGCTGTTTACGAGGGTGGATAGTGATAAGAAAAGGGGGAATGGTTTTAAACTGAGACAGGGGAGGTTTAGGTTAGAAGTTTAGGAAGGAAGAATTAGGAAGAAGTTTTTGACACAGAGGGCAGTGACACACTGGAACAGGTTGCCCAAGAAAGTTATGGATGCCCCATCCCTGGAGGCATTCAAAGCCAGGCTGGATGTGGTTCTGGCAACCTGGTCTGGTGGATGGCGACCCTGCACATAGCAGAGGGGTTGAAACTAGATGGTCATTGTGGTCCCTTTCAATCCAGGCTGTTCTATGATTCTGTGATACAAGACAATGTAGCACTATTTGGATTAATGATCATGCAATTTTTTTAAAGTAAAACTGAGAAGAGATTTAGAAATATATATATATATTTTTCTGTGACTCAAAGTTTTTACACAGCTAAAATTCTGTAGTGAATCACTGAATCAGTGCAGGAATCTAGTCCAGGGAACCACAGAATTGTTTCAGCTCTTCTGTGTGCTGCTCTGTGTATCGAAGACCTAACTTCAGTAGCTTGAGAGATGCATGTATCTGTAAAAATAATTATGCAGACACTGAGTTATGAGTTTAAAATGTTATGCAGCTAACTACAGAATTCAGTATTTCATGAGTATGTATAACAAGTGAAATATCACAAAGTTTATGTGCACCTTTAAGACTCCTGAGTTTGTTACAAATGCAGATAAATACTATGCCACTGACTAGAATGAATTAGTTTTTAGTCCTCCTAGTAGAAAACATATATTAATTTTTCACCTTTATCATAGTCATACAAATGTAAGCAAGTCTGAAAACAGAATTGGAACAGATCACTTCTTTCGTATAAAAATAAAAATAAATTAAATATGCTTGAGAACACTGATTATTTTGGAATAGGATATACCCTTTAACTATCCTGGAAGTGAAAATTTTTCTGTGCTTGTTTTGAACAATCTGAAAAAAATATTTCCAAAGAGTTTTGTAATTAAGAGTAACAAAACCCCTTTTATTTAATGATCGTATGACCAGCAGTTCTTTTTTTTTTTTTGGGGGGGGGGGGGGGAGGGAAGGGTTTGGGAGGGGAAGTTTATCAGAGTTAGCATGAAATTATCAAACATTTTTCTTTTCACATCAAAATATTTCCTGGCTTTGTTTAACAAAATATATTACTGTAGATTTTGCCTTCCAACTTTATATATATTCATAGAATGATCTGTGGTTAAACTATTCCAGAAAACAGAACATGTAATATAGGTATGTAGTTTATGAAATAAAAATGAATGTTCAAACTTTATATTGCATATCTTATAATGTATGTATTTACTAAGGAATTGTTTAAAAATATTGTAATTGAATTACATTACAATAAATTATTTAATATTATAAAGCTATAGATAATAACGGTATGTATATGATATCACTCAAAGCCAAAAGAATGAGAATATCTGTCAGTATTTGCTTCTGCTTATATAAACAACTTTTCTTCAGATCCTGCTGTTAGTTTTGGTTCATTCTATTAGTTTTCCGTTGAAAAATACCCATATTCTTCTTCTGGTGTGTAATGGACTGGATAGTATTCAGATTAATGTCTCCATATGGATTAAAGAATGGATTGATATAAGATGGCTAACATAATCGGTTAAATCTTTACCATTATGTCTACAAATACGCACACTTGAGCACTTCTGGGAAATTTCTATCAAGTCTGAAGGAATTATATTATTTAGCCACAAATATTCTGAGAGTAAAATAATTCTGTTTATTAAGCTTAATTTCATGTATTTAAATTATGCTATAACTTTGAAATGCACATATATTTCTTCCACTTGCACATGTGTGTATTGAGATAGATGCAAACTAAGAAATGTTGTTATTATGTGTTTGCAGTGGTAGCAGATCTGAAGTACAGCTTGGAATCATTTGAAAGGGAAAATACTTTTGTTAAACTGTTTAAAAGGCACTCAAGAGGACTCTACCCATGAGAAAATAATTGCTGAACTACTTTGACATTTTGATATTATTTTAAATTCTTTACTGTTTTAGCATCAACCAATATTGAGCTTTTTATAAAAATAATAGTAGTGTACTCCTTGAAGGGATCATGAAAAGCTGGGGCATGGTTTGTCATTGATGGATGACAATTGCACCGGTGTCAATGTGTTAGCTGCTGACTTTCTATTTTTAACTGTTCAGCTGAAGCTACTGGCCAGTTGGTGCAATTTAAGCCTTTCTGAGTTCAATTTGTAGATTTTTCAGTAGAGGAATCTTATGAGTACACCAACGTTGCTTGTAAAAGTTATTAAAAATTATACTTTAAAAGAGGAAATTCAAAGAATCCTCTTCTTCTGTAAAGTGACATTGTGAAGTGACTTGAGGCAGTCAGAATCATAACTTGAGTCCTCTTTTTGACTGTGGAAGGTATTTATACCAGTGCATTTATATGTTTTCAGGTACACACAAAATTGTCATTTGATATTGGTGTTTACTTGATATTACATTATTTCATTGCATATTACATTACATTGATGTTGGACTTTGCTGAATTTGAAAAAAGTGTAATTAGTAGGAATTCCTGTTGTGTTGGTCTGTGACTCCGATATATATGTTAGAAAATACTAGCAACAAATTGTTTACAGGTTTTGGTTGTACAACTAGTTTTTTGTGTCTTCATATTCTGCATTCCTGCTAGAAATAGATGTATGAAAAGATTTGTTTGTTGTGTTACACACATCTAAGAATGCAGCTGTGCTGTTCAGGTATTTTCTATTGCTGTAGTTACTTGCAATATTGTAGTCAATTTTGTCTGGTCTCATGGCATGCGATTTCTGCATTGATACATGGTAAACAACCCTCTTTCCTATTGTACTGAGTGAATTATTTTTACAATCAGGAATGAGTCAACTCATTATTTAGTTTGAAAAAGAAATTATTTCTTACATAAACTTTGAACTTCTATTCAGCTTCAAACATAATCAGAGCATGAGCAGCTTTGGATTTCCTGGCTAGAATTCATGTACTTCAGGCTCCCAGTTGAACATATTCTGCTTGTTGACTGCCCAGATCTGGCTCTGTATTTTGGCAGCAGCTAGGTTGCCTGATGCAAATCAAACCTTCCTTTTATATAGGAGTAGTGTAACACTGCAGATACCTGCAACTATTAAATAATCTCTGCATCATTACATTTCGCCTCTATATTCCTCCAGGATTTTGGCTCCTAAAGTGGTCTTTTGACAATACCACCAGACAAGTTCATTTTCTTGGTTTTTTGGTTGCTGTGGAAGAGCAAGGAAATCTTTCAAATATTTGACTTTCAGTGTTGGGGCTTATAAACATACAATTTGCTCATGACAGCTTAGCACACTTTTAAATAGAAATAATAAGAAGCTTTTTACTACATCTTAGCTAATTTTTGTTGAGACATCTCATTTATAGCAGATTAACATTTGACATGTATTTTGACATTTGACATGTTCAAGTAGATTGAAAATAACTGTACTTATCTTTTCTTGATAATAATTTGGTTGTTTGGCAAACAGACCTTTCATTTACAAAGGCAGCAGTTGTTTTTTAAGTTTTGAATAAGTAGTCTTATGATATGATAGTATTGGCTGCTGCATTTTTAAGAAGTATGTTGTCATATCTGCACATTTCATTTATTTCAGTGGTAATCATATATTGTTATCAATTTATACTGTAAAACGTTCTCATTTTCAAAGGAGCAAATCATGGTTGAAAACTGTACTCTACATTCTTCAAACTTTTAGTTTTCAAGAACCTGATGTTGTATCTGGGGATGAATGCAAGACAGCTTTTGTTTCCCTTTTTTTCCAGTCCAGAGCATGCAACAAAATCATTAATATCATTAATTATTAATGATTAAGAGACTTAGTCAAGGTATCAGAGACCAAGATTCAAATTCATACAGTCTCCCAAATAGATCATATATAGATCACGTTATAGGTAAGTTGCCCAACCTTCTGGTTGGATTTCTGATATTCCTATTTAATAGATGTATGAGCTCTGTCTTATTATCTTTTAATCCCAAATTTTAGACATCATCCCTATGACAAATTTTATTGAATATTTCTTTAAAATATCTTTTTAAATTAATATTTAAAATATTCTTTTAAGGATATTTTCTGCTCAGATTTATAATTGCTTTGAAAAAAGTTTAGAAAATCAAAAGCTAGAAAAAATGTGCTTACACCAATGTACGCACACACACAGATTCTTATTTATATAATTGACTATGTACTATTTCTAATTTCACTTTTATACTTCTGTGTGATAGCACAGCTGTATGGAACCGGTGGCTTTTAGGGTAAAACTTATGTTCTGTTTCATTTGAAATGAAAAAGAATGTGAATGATTTACTTTTCTCCTGTTTTGAGTCTGTCACATAGTTGCTGTTCAAACTACAATAATGAATTTAAGTATTTCAACTACCATTTAATATTTTTACCTCCTTTTCTAGATCTTACGGAGAAAAATATGAATTCCATTCTAACCTATCAGTTCTAGTATAGTGTAGGTTTAATTTGCTGTACAGAAACTAATGTGCAGAATTCTAAATAATTTCTGTAAATCTTTTGTTACTTCTTTGCTTTTTTTTTTTTTTTTTTTTTTTCCCATGAGAGGGAAGACGTCAAATCTTTGAACCCACAGTGTAAAGGCAGCTAGCTAGCTAATCTGAAATCAAATATACATCTATTATTTTTAATGTACTTGCGTGACAACAGATTCCACAAATAGCCAAATATCACATGTATTGTTTAGATATTTTACAGTACAAAGCATCTTATGCAAACACATTTTCCTTTAAAAATTAGGAGGGTATTGTCTAAAAAAATACTATTCAACATCACTTCTTAGCAACTGTGAATTTTCATTTTACTTGCAGATCATGGACGTTTTGTTTGTCTGTTTGGTGTATGGTTGCAGCTTTTAAATATTTTATTCCTGAGATGTACAGTTCAATGTTTGTTGTTACAAACTATCTCTGAATAAGAAAATGTGGATTTTTCATTTTTATATTTATTTAGTTATGCAGATTTACTGGCAGAATATTAGTAAAGTTCCCTACGGATAAATGGGACTAAATACTTTGCACTCTACTTAGTGCTCTAAAAATTGGATTTTTTTTTTTTTTTTAACTATTTTAACATGGCTGTATTTACAGCTTTGAAAAGTCATGCTGTAGTATCTAAAACTTGAATGCTTGGGGAAAATCGCCTATAGACGATGTTTATTTTGCAAATAAGAACAAAAAATTATTTGCCTGTACAAGGTCACGGTTTTTTCTTTTTTCTCATTGCTTCAGATTTGTTTCATGAAGCAATAGAATTTATGAATTGCGCAAGAGTCATAGATCTTTAACATGACTCTTCACCCTAGTTGAGCCATCCAGTATGTCAAAGACATATTTTCTTATGTTAAAAAAAAAAAAAAAAAAGTTGGTTTCAATATCTTTTGCCATTTGCTACAGTGATTCTGATATCATTTAAAGTAACATTCATGCAAGTTTTGAGAGTTTTAATATTTGGAGTGAATGCTTAATGTTACTATAGAGAGTATAAAATAGGGCAACATCAACTTTAAGCTTTGTGATAGGTTAAGTGAGAATGTATATTTTATTTATCATATTTATATTCATTTATTTATTTTGATATTCACTTCATGTCGGTTTACCTTCTATTAAAAAATAATAATGTGTTTTAGCTGAGCGTACAGTGTTTAGTAGACAGCAATTCACTGAATAAATTTGTCAACAAGTATATCAGGAAACTTTACCAAATATTTTCTTTCATGAAAATGGAATTAACTTCATTTCCATTACTGGCTTTTATTAGTGTTTCATGTGAAATCTGGTATGATATAAAAATGTCTATGTTTGCAAGAAAAGTAATTTTGAATTCTTAAAAGTTTATCAAAGAAAGACTTAGATCAGCACAATTTTACTGCTTGAATAGCAGATAATTTGTGGAGAACTATTGATGTAATTCATTTTTAACTGAAAGGAAAAGAAAAAACATTAATTTTGTATATTAGACTTCAGAAACATTAATAACACAAACTCAGTAGATGAGAAGGAAAAAAGCCTGATGAATCAGTGGTTGTCTTTGTTACAAATAGGGCAAATAAAGCAGTCTAAATTAATTTTATAGTTCTGGGAAAGCAGTAATGCTTTGTTATTTAGCAGTAATTAGAAAGATATCAAATCACTTGTGTAAGCTTTAGTTACTTAAAGACAGCAACAATCTGTATGAATAATGAAATGTCATAGTATCTTCTTTTCCTTCTATTTTTATGATTCATATGGTTATGCAGTACAGTCATAAATTACAGTCTGTGCCTAGAATTCTATATTCATTTGTACACAACTTCTATCCTAAAATCAATAGAAATCCATGTACAGGAGCAACTTGTCTCATGTCACTGTGAACAAAATTAGACCTAGCACATATATAAGTTATAATAAGAAATAGGAGGATGAGAAAGAATAGGATATACATATGGTATGTATCTTATGTGTCAGAGTATTTTCTTATTAGTTAGAATATTGAATGTCAAGTTTGAGTCTCCAGTAGATTTAATTGAAGAAATTAAATGTTTTAAGCAGAATTCATGCAAAAGTATCAACTTTTTGTCAGAACTGTGAATAATGTATTTGTGTGGTCTTCAAGGGACCAACAGAAAAACTGTCTCTGGGAGCCACTCCTAGAAGAAATATATTCTTATCATTTATACTTACCTTCCATGTCTCTAGCAGATAAATTTTAAAATACTAGTAATGAGTAATTTGTGGGAGGTTTTATAATCCTTCCATAGAAGCCTGTGTGTATGCATTAGCAGGGAAACATCAAGTATTCAGTGCATTCATTTTTATATGATTTATGGGTTTAAATATCTATTGAAATATTTAAGTATGCTAAAAGTGCATGAAATATCTAGAAACCATTCATTAGTTGATCCTTTATTACTTTGCCCAATTAATGAAAGGCTATAAATTTTATATTAATTTAAAAATGCATTTGGACTCTGTTATGATCTTTCAGAATGTGATGGTGACATAAAGTAAAAACAATTGCTAGATGCCTGAATGATTTTAGAAATATTTATTACTCATAATAAAACTGTCTCTCACCTTTACTGCACCTTTTTACTGTAAAAATTACAGTACAAAAAGAAAAAGGTCTTTAACAGGGACTGGATTCAGTCTCATAGCAATGTGGAACAAAAGAGAGGGGAATACAATCTGAGTCTTGAAAATGGGCAGACTTAGAAGAAAATGGAGAAAAGGGAAAGAGAAAACTATCTCTTCAATCTAAATGAAGTTGACAGTTTCTAGACCTTGATCTGAGGCTTGTCGGACGGATGTAGAATAATTGGTGAGACAAAACACAGGTTGATGGATTAGCACAAAATTATTGAAGTGACCATCCTATGTTTTTCTGAGAAACGTTTATGGGAATTTAGGAACAGAGATTGATCAATATGAGACGTCTGATTTTCTTATGCAAGATGACCCCTGGCATTCTACATGAGATCAAAGGATTTCTGAAGTTTATTTCAGCAAGAACAGAAGACACATAAGTTGATGGCTCAGAGGAGGCATGGTCTGGCATTTCAGCATCTCTCAGATCATCACAGGTTTGAAATAAAATCTAAGGGTCAGCAGAGAGCATCTGATCTGCCAAGTCGTGTATAATTTTGCTGGTTTTAAGATATGATGTATAATCTGTAGTAACTTATTATTCTTTTTATTTGATTATCCGGGGTAGACACTATTATTGCAATTTTTATCGTGGATAATTCATTTCAACCAAACAAATTGTAATGCATGTTTTAGGAAGGGATATACCAAAATAAATTGCTAGAATTAATTATATTTTTTATTACATAAGAAAAATAATGGTTCATCCAAGTAAAGATCCAATTTTCATTTGAAAAATGAATAATTGTTTTCTCTGTCCAAGTGATTTACATACTGGTTTTTAACATTTAACTTTTTAAATACAATTATTCAACTAAACCTTGTGTGTTTTAGGATCTGGTAATTATGAGGCATTTGACTGTAGCTACTTTATCATGTGCATTTTTGCTACAGATATGGAGAAAGAGATTTAAGACAGTAGAGAATGGTTCAGAATCCCTGTCCTTTCCTTGATTACATATAAGCAGAAAAATCTGACTCTAGTCCCTTCCTTCACAGAATCTAACGCTTTTGGATCTTGAATTGTCAGGAAAAAAAAATAACAGGAAAAGGGAAAAATAGCATGCATAGAAAAATAAAACAGGTTAAACATCTCCCTCTGTGTTCCTCCTTCACTCCCCACTCCTCCCTAGAAAAACCTTCTAGTCGATGTGAATACCAAAGTTTATGCTTCAGTGAAGGTTTTAGCTGACTTGTAAATGTGATTATGGCTTTCTTTGAAAATACCATGCCTCATTTTGTAACAAGGTACAAGATTGTAAGCATTATCATATCAAAATAAAAATCTTGAAAATGCAAATCATCAGTGTTCAAATTCTACCCATGTTTATAACATCACAAATTATGACATTGAGGCTTTATTCACGCACTTGGAAGAATCAGTACTGAACTCCAATTCTGGAGTACTACTTCAATATTTAAAAAAAAGAGCCTGAAAAAATTGCCTAGGGTAGTGTGTTTCATTCATTACAGTTTTGTGAAGTTAAATCTAAGATCTTCAGAATATTTCTTATCATCAGAAGCTACTCCTGCTAAGTAGCAAAGACTTGTTGATTTGGGCAACCTTGTTATCTTAACATGGGCAGTATGGTTATATTTGATGGCATTACTCTGGGATAGCAGTTTTTCTTTCCAATAGAAATAGTATGAAACAGTGGTTCATTCATACTGCTTAAATCTTCTGCCAGAATTTCTACAATTTTAAATTAAGAGGGTAAACAAACCATGCAATAAGCATACCACAGACATAGTTATCACATGAAAAAAAAACCCAGATAATTTATATTTATTAATTTATTAAAATTATGGATGGGGGAAAAAAAACAACTAAGATATAATATAAAACAACATGTCAATAAGCACAGAATGTAATAAAATATTAGCAGTTACAGCAAATTCCATTAAAAGTTACTGGCAAAAAAGAAACCAAAATAATGAACATTAATGCTGGACAATTCTATACAGGATCTATTTATTAAAAAAAAAATAAAAAAATCAGTATACTCTGTTTCCCTCTCTAAGGGAAAAACTTGTGTATGCTGGTAGATGGTGATGAAATAGAGAAAGTCATTTGTGTTGTAGAATTACTGCTACAATCCCAGTGATTTATTCATACAGTGCATTATGTTATTCAAGGACATACAGTATTTACTATGCTATAAAGCATTACAGAAAAGAAACAGCAGGAGTTGCCAGCAAAACTGTGTTTGTTGCAGTGACGTTCTAGTTAATATTATGAGCTAGATGGAAAGGATCTCTTGGGATGTCAATCTTGTTAGCCAGAGCAGCAATCTTGGATACAAGACGAGTCAGAAAGCAGGGCACCAGGAGAAAAGGAACTCTTGAGAAGCAAATCAGGTAGTAGTTGAAGCTTAGACCAGCGGCTTTTGATTCTATTTTTGTGTTCACATGTGAATGACAGTATGTAAGTAGACCAAAGCAATGTTTTTTTTTTCTGTGGGAAATATTTTGCTTGGGCTTTTTGCTTGAGCCAATCATATATTAAGCAAGCAGAGAAAATCTGTGAAATAGAGCAAGTCCTTAATTTATAAAGTGACTGAAATATTTTATGTATTCTTATATACAGCGTATGCTTGTTAAGTCCATATTTGCAATACTGATTCCAGTGCGGGGAAAGAGATTCTTATCACATATCACAGGGGATATGTAACTGTGGAACTGAAAGTCCACTTCGAAGGAATGGTCACAACAAGGGTTCTGTGAAAGTGAAGGGATCGTATAAATATTTCAGGTAAAGGTTTCAGTGACAGCTCTTTAATAGGTTTGAAACATTTTTTTAGAGAATCCTTTGATATGCTTAAAGGTGGGGAAAACTCCAGTCACAGCTCATGCCTGGCTTAGCACCCAAGTCAATCATAAGCAAGACACAGGCTACAGGATACCAGAAATTAGTGGGAACTACTATAAAAAAAAAGTCATGCCCAGGTTTGGATTCACTATGCATTTTTCCCACAAGAGTATAAGAACTGAAATAATGTTGGTGAACTGCCTCAGAATCAGAAGTTTAGGCAAGTAAGGTGAGATGTTATCACAAGGTTTTGTGATTTGGCCAAAAAGACATCTATGACAGCAGTGCTGGAATAACAAGACGTGGTTATTTCTTGGATTGATTTCCTGAAAAGCAGTTTGATAGAATTTCAATATGGGTGGAGAATTCAGAGAGTGATTTCTCAGATGAGGTTTTATTTTTTAACAGTTCATCATAAGCTGCTAGTTTGTATAGCTTCTCTGCCTTTTGCACTTACTATGTATTTTCTTAGGGACGGTAGACCTAAACATTTATCACTCTTGAGTTGTCAGTCAACATTCAGTGAAATGCTGCTACTCTATATACCATATTTGTCATATGGAAGATTAATTAGTGGGTAGATGATGTTTTCAATTTCATTTCAGTAAAACTAAGGGCGATTATGAGAAATTGCAAATGAATTAAACACACTAGAGATTGTAATATCACAACTGTAGGTACACTTTCACATGAATAACTAATAATAGTGACAGAAGCCGTGTTATAATAGGTTTTTTATTATTTGAGAAATAATCTGTAAAGCATACATTACAGGTGAGTCAATAAACACGTTTGCTGAAAGTATTTTCAGAAGAAGTAAAATGTACTAAGCGAAGAGAGAAAAGATTATGCAACAGATTAATGCAGTCTGAATAGGATAAACCTAATAGACTTATTTGACTGTTTTGCTTAAAACAATCTGTAGGAATGCATTAGGCCCGCAGAAACATTTGTTCTGAATTGGGAAAAAATTGTTTTTAGTAAGTGATTTTTACTTTTTTCAAGGGATTCAGTCAACTTTTTTGCCCCCATATTTTTTTTTTTGTTTTTTGTTTTATTTTTTTTACTCTTCTTAAGACAAATATAAATAGATAACTATTTTATTTACACTGAGAGATTTAGAAAAGGGAAGGCTAATTAGGTAATAAAAAGGGAGACATGATAGCAAATATAGTGTTTTATATAAAATCTAAGGCAATAAATAGAATAGGATGACACAAGGCTAATTACTCTTCAGTTTTAATTTTGTATCAAAGGTGACTGATTTAATGGTTGTTGATTTCATTATTTTTTTTTTTTATGTGTACTGAATATTTGTTGGGAAACTGTTTTCTCATGATAGCTGCTGAATTGCTATAATCTATAGTTTACTCTGAAATCTTTATTTTTCCATTTTGGCATTGCTCTTGTACCTAATTGCATCACAGTTGTAACATTATTGCAAACTTGAGGACATATAATCATGAGCAGGACCTTTGTATTAGCAACAGTGATATTATAGGGGGACATTGTGGGTGTTGGATGGTATTTTGGATTATCCCTCATGGCCTTTCATATCTTGTCCTGTCTTCTGTATCATGAACCTGTGATGATGTCTTGTACACTCCTGGACATCTGAAATAGTGATAAATGCCTGCTCTCAGCACCTTGGGTATTTTGTTTGTTTTCTTTTGTTTTCTCTTTTCCAAATCTCTAACGTAAGTTATTTCAAGACTTTTTCTCTAACACTGTTACAGATTAATGAAAACTGAATGAATCAAATGATTCCAGGTGTTGAGACTCTTGGAAATAGAAGGAAAAGTCCTTGCATGGTAGGATTTTGTAGAAGATGGAAGGCCTTGCTTACTGGTAAAAAGTGTCTGATATATCAAGGTATTATATATTTACTACCAATATGATAAAGTTGAACAGAGATTCAGTTATTATGTGCTTTAGAAAACTGAGATGTGTAGAGGAGCTGTATGCCAAGAAAGACATAGATTCTCACAGATTCATAGCAGGCTCACAGCTTTGGAATAATTTAGGCTGGAGGGCACCTTGAAGTGTTGTTTGATTTGACTTCACCAAATCTAGGCCAAGTTTTGGAGACTTTATTTGTGTTATCTGTCCAGTTTGCATTGTAGTCCTGAGATTGCAAAGCACTGTTGCAGCCCTTTGGGAGTCATACTGTGCTGTCCTTTCTGAACCAGACTAATCAGTTCTGCCTGTGATGTATCCATACAACATGACCTGGTTGATCATTTTTGACCTTTGTTGACAATTTCTGGATGTGAGAAGAAGGTAACTGCAGCCTTCAAGGAAACACTGAAATTATTACTAAGTAATTAAGCCTGTACTCTTAATTGTCAGTTATGCTGTACATGCCCTGAGAAGAAAGTGGGTAAAACTTGAGTGTAAATAGAGACAGATTCTAACCTGAAGAAATGAAGTCTGCAAAACTTTTCAAAAGACTTTGCAATGATCATAATAGGAATAATATGCATCCTTAAGAAAGGACTATGGTCCTTCTCCTTGTGATATTTCTGACAGCATTTCGTTAATGGAAGTAGTTTCACTCTTGTGAAAGTGCGCTGTTATGAAGTGGTAGAGAATGGGGATGAAAAATACTACTGTTACACAGGCTATTTTTTTTTTCCACGGGTGTGTCTGGGATTTGAAAACATCCAAAATCAAGTGATTTGGGTAGCTATCAGTTCTCCCCATGCCCTCCTCATTGTGATCAAATTGATTTCCAGACAGTGGAAGTGTAAGTTATCTTTGTCAATAAATTACTTGGTTTAAAATTTACTAAAGCTTCCTGTCATGGAATAAATGATCTTGATGATTAAAAGACAATGAAAAGAAAATATATTCTGAATCAGGCAAAGCTGTTCTTAATTCATATCACTCTGTATATGCTGTTTATGTGCTTTGTTTTCTTTATGTTGAAATGAAAAAATCACAGGTACTTTTGGTTGCTTAATCTCCAATATGTTCTTTAGAATATATGTTATGACATACCTTTTCCTTAAGCTGTCAGTTTGCTGAAGATCCTTTATAAAATATTTGTTGATTCTTCCTAATGGAAGAAAGGAGAGTTTTCAGTAAGGAAAGTACACTTTCCCATTAGGCAGGGAGTATCACAGAATCATTAAGGTTGGAAAAGACCTCTAAGATCATCTAGTCCATCCATACACCTACCTCCAATATTGAACAATAAACCATGTCCCTAAATATTACATCTTTTCCTTACCACTGTTTTCTTCTTTTCTATTTCAGTCTTCAGTTCTGTGAAAGTGGTCAAGCACAGTTTTAATAGAGAAGTGGTTGGTGCCCCAGACTTGTTAGTGTTCAAGAGATGTTTGGACATGTCCTCAATAATGATTTAACTGTGTGTTAGTTGTGAAGAAGTCAGGCAGTTGGACTTGATAATTTTTGTAGGTTTCTCCCAGCTGAACTGTTTTCTTCTGTAGAGTCTGACAGAGACCTTGACTGGAGTTTTGGTGCTCCCCCAGTTTAAGTAATATTAAGAATTCTGGATCAGTTGTGGAGTTTGTCTATGGCCATCACAGTGAAAAGATATCATAATTACAGCCAGTGCTTGTATAGCAGGCAATTTATGCCTTTGTTTGAAGGATATATAATTTAAAAATTAAATTCAAATAAGCTATTGTCAACTTAAAACAAGTTTTACAAGAAAGACTATGGGCTCAGCTTTTATTCATCCCCCTTGTCAGTTTTACGAAACTCAGAATCTTCAGTACACATTGCCTGTAATTCAGATTAAGCTGCATAATTTGAAATTTAATAAGAATCAAGTGCATATTTAAAAGGACAGAATTGAACACTGTGATTTTTATTAGTTACATCACCTTCTCTACAGTATGTTAAAGAGTTCTCATTTATATTAAATTGCAACAAGAATCTGTTCCATAGAAACTTACTGGCAACTGTTGTGAATTCAGTGACTGCAGGATTCTCCTTGTAAAAAAGTAATAACTTCTTATTATAGACAAATATGGGAAAATAAAATGCACTGACTCTCGAATTATCTCACTTCTTGATCTGAGAAGTCTTTATTATCTACTTTAAAAACAAAGTAGTAGAGACTTAAAGAAATCTTTCAGTAACTGCATAGCAGGTAAAACTAGGTAGGGCAGGCCTACTGCAAGCAATTCTAAGATGTTTTGAAAAATAGTACAATAATATTGAATCAGTTTGGTGTTATCATATAATGGCCTGGGTTGAAAAGGACTATAATGATAATCAATCTAGTTTAAACCCCTGCTATGCGCAGGGTCGCCAGTCACTAGATCAGGCTGCCCAGAGCCACATCCAGCCTGGCCTTGAATGCCTCCAGGGATAGGGCATCCACAACTTACTTGGACAACCTGTACATATGAGAAGGTAATTGTAAATAGTGACATATACCAACGACATAAATATTTTCAGTGGATGATACATAAGGCAATTTCTGAGAGTTCTAATTGTGCCAAATATTTAAGCAGATCAATATATAACATATAGCTGTTGCACTCCTCATTTTTGCTAGATATTATTTGTATAGGAGAAATATGAAATATGTTGCTTGAAAAAGAACTAAGTGAAATGCATGGACTAAACATGTTACTTGCCATTTAGGTTTTAAAAATGAAATGTACTAAATTCTTAGCTATTCAGCAGGTAAGAAAGCATTGAGTAAGAATGGAATGAGCTTGTTTGCCAGAAGTAAAATTTCAAAGTCGCTATGTTGTCATTCTGCAGTTCTAATTTGAGGCTATTTTGTGAAATTAAGCTGCTCATTTGCAAACAAATTTGTAGTAATTCTACTACAGAAGGGCAGTATTCTGTTTTTATAGGGTTTAGTTTGAAGGAGCTTCTTCATTGGATTCTGCTGTATCTGTGTTCTTTTTACATATGCTATTCACCTTCATGAAAAAGGAGGTTCTCTGTTTTCCTAAAACTGCAAAGAATTATGAATCTGCATATCATTATTTGAAAATTGTTTTGGATATTTTTGATAAAATTTTGCATTTTGATATGGTAACAATAATTTCCTTACAAATAATTTGTAATGTTACCATGAATAATGAATTAGTGACTTCAGTATACATGGTGATAATAGGATTTATTTTTTTGAGCATTGCAGTGTTACCTTGTTGTAGATTCATAGAACTGTGTTTTTCTGCTTTTGCAAAAATCTGTACTGAATTAAACGTGTGTTCTGAAATTTTGTGGCATTAGAAATTTACTGCAGTGCTTTCATGGAATTATTTCAGCTTACATAATGTTAGAATTCAGAATAATTACACTCAACAGCATAAGTGAAGTTGGAGGATGTAAACATAGGGTCTTTAAGCTAATTGTTATAATTGAAATTCTTTTATTCAGCCCAAT
Source organism: Phasianus colchicus (assembly GCF_987193195.1). Taxonomy (NCBI): domain Eukaryota; kingdom Metazoa; phylum Chordata; class Aves; order Galliformes; family Phasianidae; genus Phasianus; species Phasianus colchicus. The sequence goes on from NC_143439.1 coordinate 45,537,008, forward strand.
CAGTGCTTTGCTTCAGTAAAATGATAAGTTCTGACTGTAAAATTTTTGAATACCTGTAGAAAAGCAAATAGAATAATCCAAGATTCTAGAGTTTCAAGCTTTTAATGATTTTACTGTAATGGTTTTTCAGTGTATGCAATTTATGTGGCAATTATCTAATAATGTAAGAAAATTTACTCCTGATTAAACAGTCATAAATAGTGATGCAAGTTGTGGTAAAATAATGAATGTCTTAAGGAGAACACTGTCCTTATTATTTTTTTTTTTTTTACAGTGCTGTTCAATTAATCCTTTTGATGCAAAAATATTTAACATTTCCAGTGTTTTTTTGACTGCTTGATAGACTAAAGAAAACTGCTCTTAAAATCCCTAAGATTTAACAAGATATGTGAAGGAACAGAATTTGCAGCTAGAGTTACATGCTACGTCTAAACATCAGATGATTGGAAAATATTGAATGTCATTCACTTGGTGAATATATGCTATGCACTGGAGTATTATTTATTTTTCTTTACTCTGATTGATGATTTCTCCAATTACATTTCAACTGTGACAGGAAATAAAGATTTAAAATAAAGATTTAAATTGCAGTTTAGAAAGTACGAAGTTTTTTTTGTAGCTTACAGGGCACTGACATTTTTCCAGTGTATTAACCTTTGTGTGAGCTTTATAGACTTTTTTAATGAACATTCTTGATGAGTTTTTTCTGAACGTTTATAAACTGTTCATAAATATTAATCAAAATTTAGCAGGATGTAAAATCCATCTAGATAAGGTGTTCTCTTTCATCTCTTTAAAATTATTACTTTTATTTAGGTTTGAAAAAGTTATTTTTCATGGAAAAGCTCAGCGACAGTTCTAATTGGTGTTTTCCTTTCAGAAGTATTTATTCTCTACTCAGTAGTTTAAAAATTATTTACAAGGAATAAATTGGTAAAACCTTCTGTAAGGAATCTGTTTGGGGGTAGGGGGGGTTGGATTAGATGGTCTGCAGAGAACCTTTCCAACCTCACGATTCTGTGATTGCATCTAATGAGTATATGACAATTTACCAATCTCTTTGTATATGTCACTGCTTTATATACACTCAAACACATTTTGATATTTCTGAAGTAATAAATTAGTGGGCCTGTATATACTTTCTAAATTAACTGTCTGTCTGTACAACTCTGCACATTCATTAATGCACTTTTAATGCACAATTAATTGTGCATTTTTTGCACAATTAATGCACTTTTAATGCACAATTAATTGTGTACTTAAGGAAAGAACAAGTTTAGAATTCCTTTCTGTATCTGTTGGAATTCTGTCACTTCATGATTCTGTTAATTGCATAATCACTAATGGTTTTAAACTAAAGGAAAGCATATTTAGGTTAGGAAAAAAACTCTTGATTATGAGAGTGGAACAGGTTACTCAGGGAAGTTGTTGCCCCATCCCTTGAAGTATTCAAGGCCCTGGGCAACCTGATCTAGTGGTAGATATCCCTGTCCACAGCAGGAAAGGTAGAACTACATGGCCTTTAAAATCCCTTTCAACCCAAACCATCTTGTGAATCTGAGACTCATTAGCAAGAGTGAATCCAATGTTTGGGCTCAATGGATTGAATTTGCTTAGTCCATTGTACTGTGCTGGCTATGAGCCTTTTAGATAATCTTAACTGTGAGAGAATTATAGTCTGTGAAAATAATTGCATACAACCTCATAAGTAAACCATGTGTTTTAGTAAGCGCACAATCTTTTGCTGTTAAATGTGAATAAAAGTAGAATGTAAGTTTTCAGTGTAATGACTATCAGACAAAAAGCTTGAGATATTTTAATTTTGAGTGAAAAAAAAAAAGTTGTCTTTAGTCATACAATGTTGTTTGTTAGCTTCTTTCTCTCATTTTCTTTGTTTTCTTCCTGATTGTTCCTGTGATATTGATGATATGGATAATTTTCCAGTTCACTCATACATGATTCCTCATCCAGTCCACATGCCCTTATTTTGGCTACTAAGGTACAATGGGAGACCATACACAAATTACAAAAGCTTTGCTAAGATAAAAGTAAACAGCATAATTTATAGAACCAGTCTTTAGATTGTAGAATCAGTTGCTTTGGTCAAATGTGATTTTCAAAAAATTCCCTTTTTGTCCAGTTTGTCCTTCAGTTGAAATATTTAATATAACTGTTGCTATGAATGAATGTAACACATAAATTTAAAATATTAAAATAGAGATTTGATCTTAAGTCTCTTAACAGGCAGAACACTGTTTGTTTTTGCAAGGGAACATATTGTGCTTACTATTAGCTTTTGACATTTTAATGAGTTGCATTTAAATTCCCCCTCTGCAGGAACTGGGGTTTGAGGAATAGATTACAAGTAAATGAGATTTAAAGTAATATGTTAATTATTAATGCCTGTGTGCTGCTTAGTTACTCTTAAATTAATAAAATAGCCTCAGGGAAGCCCTTTTGTATTACATTTTAAACTGAGATCGAGAAGAATAACACAGTTGGACCATGGATGCACTTGATTTTGAATGAATTACCAGAAGCATGGCAAATTAGCAGCCTCTAAATGTCCTCCTATGTAAGTTCAATGATCTATTAAGCTATGAGTACAGTAAATCTTCAGAGTGATAGACACATGATATAGCCCATGTACTAGGGAAGTATACAGGAGGTCAAATGATTCGTACCTTGTATTAAAAATACAAAGAAATTCTGGGAAGTGAAAGTCTCTTGATCTCCTGAAATGAGAATACAGTAAGCTACGTAATTGAAACAGTAAATTCAACTGATATGCTTTTAATATTTATTAATTATTAGTTGAAATAGAAGCCACTGTCACTTATTTTGGTAGTATCATAATATAAATTTAGAAAAAAAACCATTTAAGATATTAGATATGACTAGATCAAAGGAAAAAGCATATTTTAAGGAGTAACTCAATATTTTAGAAATATGAGTCAGTAAAGTACCTTAGCAAACTAAGACTCTTGCTGTTGGCAATGTAAGTAACTGTCTCTGCCTAATTTCTGTAACTATTTTTGCAGATGATTTTCATTTCAGATAAATATTTGTTTCCATTCAGTATTTATCAGTGTTGTTCTTTTGTTAGTATTTTAATAAGATCAAAGTTAGAACAGAAATTTCTGAGTATAAGACAAATCACTAATGCTTTACCAATTGTGTGGGACAAACATTTGATAATATAAGCTGAACTTGTCTTACATGGAGACAGAGCATATTCATCCTACATGAAGCTGCAAGCACATTTTAAAGTTTGACTGTCATCTGCTAAGATCATCTTTAAAAATACTGTTGTAGATAAAAATAGAATTTAAGGATAAAAAATACTAAGAGTGACACACATTGAACAACTGCTAGAGAAATTAATTTATATTTAATGTGCCAGATCTCAGAAATTCATAATAAAAACTTTGCATCACTTAAGTGAGATATTAGCTGTAGTAATTGTTGTCTTTACAGTGTGCTGTGTGTGGAGCCATAGTAATGCAGTAGTCAATACACTGGGAGAAGGGAAAGCTGGAGTGTAAGGAAAAGTGAGAGGTTCAGTGCATGATGGGAGATGCTTATTTTCCACACATCTCCATTGCAGCTGCGCAGATTATTATTAATTTAGTTTACATTTGTGAGTGTCTTATGTTGTTTGTTAGAAACATCTAAAACACAAAATAGAAGCAGAGACAGAATAATTTAGAACAGTTTATGTGGGTGGAGGAATTTGCCAAATGAGTTCTCCCATTGGAGTGTGGAAGAAAGATCCTGGAAAGATTTGGCATAAACTCCAGTTTTTGATCAAACCATATCTCTAAACCTTATGAAAATATTATGGTAGTATTTTCTTACAAATAGAAAAATAAAATCCTGTTAATTAGCACTATGTCATTTTCACCAGAATAAATCATAGAGTTACAGACTGTCTTGGGTTGGAAGGAACCTCAAAGATCATCTAGTTCCAATCCCCATGCCATTGGCATGATTGTCCCTCACCAGATTAGGGCTCCATTCAAACTAACCTTGAGCACCTCAAAGAATGGGGCATCTGCAGCTTCTCTGGGCATCCTGTTCCAGTTCCTTCCACCTTTTTCACTTACTGGATTTTTCTGCTGCTGAGGTATAGAGGGGACACTCAAATGTGTATATTTGCATATTCTGGGAGATCTAACCTTCGTACAATCTGTTTCACCTGATAGTAGCAGGGACTGCTTGTTCTATGTCCTCCAGTCAGTCTCAAGGACAGTCTTCGTCTCTCCTTTCTTCTCCTGGACTTTCTCCTTCTTGAAATGAGTAGAATGCTCTTTTCTGCCTATATTTAAGGGGAACAATATGGACCACAAGCAGAGGGAATGAAATGTAACCAGGAGTAGAAAAGCAAGAAAGTCTGTGGAGACAAAAGGGAGATGTTGGGTAGCAAAGAAGAAATTTTCTGAGCTAGAAGGGAAGGTAAAACAATGGTATACAGGGACAAAAAGTCTCACACTACCTCCCAGAATCCCCAAATAGTCTTCACAGTCCTATATTTTGCATATTGGTTTCAGTACTCGTGTGTAACTGATATAGCATTTTTCTTGATAATAACTGCATTTCAAATTGTGAAGATGATACTCCTTTATTCCTTATTATACTTTCTAACAGGAATTCAAAGTATTTTAAAGGTTATTAAAATGTTAATAAACTTCTCCCTATTATATTTTGTGCCACAAAAGGTTATTTTACTGGTACAGTATTTTTCTCTGTTTTTAGAAAATGAGTTCATTAAAAAAATACCTCATATTTATATCTTGTTCAAAGCCACAAATTATCTTCAAGTATTTGAGTCAGAACTACATCTGCAAGTTAGAAGCAGAAGCAAACGAATCTTTAAGAATATATAAAAAGAAGAAAAAAGAAGAAAAAGGAAAAGCTAGAAATGAGTGAAAATTCCAAATTTGAGTCACCCTGTTCCTTCTCTGCCTTGGCAAATGCTGCACTGGCAACATACAATTCTAGTGCAACTGCTAAGAAGATAAGAAGGTACGTGCAGATGAACTTTAGCTTGCACAGCAACAAAGCATGACAGAATATTGATGGGAAGATTGAACTTCTATTGCTGTACCATCAACTTCCGCCTCTGATGTCGTAGGCCAATATAATAAGGTGTTACTTTCAGAGCAGAAGTATCTCCACACTTGAATGGCAGCTGCATGGCCAAGAAAAGAATATGGAGAGCAGCACTGAGCTTAAATATTTGGCATCCAAGTTGCATATACAGGTTACTCAATCACACTGGATATTTTCTCGCAGTCTAATTTGAGGAAAGAGCAGTGTGTTCTTTCAGAACCTTCAAAGCTGTCTTTCTGTCTTACGTTTCATAAAAGGAAAGAAAGTGGGAAGAGTAGACTAAAGCATGACTGCACAATTTTCATTTAATCTTCTGTATCTATCTAGAAAAGTCTGTAGAAGAAGACAACATGATAAGAAGGTATTAGCACTGTGTGACATTCTTGACTGGAACTCCTCCAATGTCAAGTTTTGTTAAGTCTTAATAGATCTAATTGCTTTCACACAATAAAGTTCAAAGAAAAGGAATTTTTTCTCTGATGAGGGAACTCCCCACAAAAGGAAATGGAAGTTTCAGATATGTACAGGTCATAAATAAGTATTTGAAGGAATTGGTGGTATTTTTGCTTTGTTTCTTCTGTTCCCTCTATTTTTTTGTCTCTTATTTGCCACTGCAAATATCAAGAATTCAAAAGTTAATTTTAAGTACTAATTCCATTTAGCATCCAAATTTTTCAGCAACAGCTACATAATATAAAAGCATTTAAACAGAATTAAAATCTATTATATTTTGAGCTGATTACTAGTAGAAATCAGGGGAATCATCCTCGTGCTGAAATCTCCTTAACTAAGGAATTGTATGTAGTTATAGAAAACAACATAGAAATATCCGCTGTCGCAAAAGGAGGGAATGATTGAAAGAGATAGGATTGTTTGTTTGTTTTAAATGAAAAGGCATCAGATTTTTATTAAGCACAAGTAACCTTGGAAAGCTGCATTTTTTTTGTTGTTGTTGTTGTTTGTTTTCAGAGCGGTTTTGAATTTTCAAATATGAGTATTAACATTATTTTTTATGAGAACTTAGCTGGTTATTGGCTAGAAGAATTCTGGTAAGGGAACAGTACTTCCATTTTGTATAAAACATTATATCAATAGTTGCAAGGAGAAGAATTTGATCTATGACAAGTTGTGAGGAATCCTAAGCAGTGATTTTGTGACTTTTCTTAAGTTCATAAAAGGAGGAAGTTGTATTTTCTTAGGTTTAGCATTTGTGTCCCAGGTTGGAAAGCTTTCTGCACAGTTACTGGGTTCATGTGTATAATTGCCGAGCAAATAACAAGCTGATGGATTTCTTATGTTCAGTATAGAATCCAAAACACTAAAAAAGCATTATTGCTAAATGCTGATGTCTTCATTTACAGACTTTTCTAGATAGATACAGAGGATTAAATGAAAATTGTGCAGTCATGCTTTAGTCTACTCTCTTTCCTTTTGTGAAACGTAAGATGGAAAGACAGCGTTGAAGGTTCTGAAAGAACACACTGCTCTTTCCTCAAATTAGACTGTGAGAAAATATCCAGTGTGATTGAGTAACCTGTATATGGAACTTGGATGCCAAATATTTAAGCTCAGTGCTGCTCTCCATATTCTTTTCTTGGCCATGCAGCTGCCATTCAAGTGTGGAGAGCACTCAGAGCAGGCAGATGAACAATTCTTGTGTAAAATCTTCCTTTGTATTTCTCAAATATAAATTTCTCAAATTTCTCTGTTACTTCTGGTGCATGGCTAAGTATTTTCCAGTGTATTGTTCATGTGTATGTGTGTGTCTCATTGGTAAGCTTTATGCTGAATTCACCTGTTGTTGATAAGTAAATACACTTAATGACATGAATTCCTCTCATATTCATTCATCTAATAAGCAGAACTATTTTCAAAGGGACTCGATTTCAATTCAGTAGCAGTAAATAGGTGCTGTGTATATTTGTAGATTTTGTGATACCTGCTACCATTACTGTTCCTGTATAGTTCTTAACCACTGTTGAATAGTTTTGGAATTCAGTTGGCTTATAAAATAGTTGGATGTAATTCAGATAGGTAACTAAACAGAGTATGCTTATGTAGTATTATTTATAACCATTTTATTTGTTTTACTTTATTCTGTTGTTATTGTTGTTGTTTCCTCAATTCCTCCATTTTCTTCTCCCATAACATCAAATTAAACAGGAACAATGGGTTTTGTTACTTACAAAGATATAGATAAATCATACCACATATGTGTATGCTTTCTGTATTTTCACTTATTATGGAAATCGTTTGAGCACATTTACTGAATTTAAGGAAATATATAAATATATTAGAGAAGGAAAGAAAAATGAATGTAATTAAAAAATGCATTTCTTTTAAAGCAAAAGCCTTGACATTTCATAGTTTAAAAGGATCTAATCAGTTAGAAGTTAAAAACATATTTTTCTGTAACTTTGTTTCATGAATGCTTTTTTTGAGTTGTAATATTTATATATATAAAATAAGAAACACATTTTTCTGTGATATTGCAAAAACTGTAGAGAAATATAAAAAGCTGAGCAGCGTGTCAGGGGTCTTCATTAATGTTCTCAGTTCCATTCTGTTATACATAAACTGATTCTCCATTCTGCTGATCTACACTGAAGATGTACTGTATAAAACAGCTGTAATAATACCCTTGTTAATGTCAGTATTTCTGCCTTGTTTTGCTAAGTTTGGTCATAGAATTACAGAATTGCTATGATTTGAAGGGACCTCAAGTTCAACCACCCTGCTAAAGCAGGTACCCTACCAGTATTATAATACCCTATAGGTATTTAATTATAAATTATATTACATTGATGAGTAAGAGAGCCTATACCAAATTGATGTATAAGCAGGTTGCGTCTATTCCTTTTCATAACCCCATGCATTGCAGTTTAAGATTACACTAAAGAAGTAATCTTGATTCTTAACAGAAACTAGCTATCCATTGCTGTCTAAATCCTAGGTGCATGCCCTTGAAGGGAGTAAATGCACATGGCCCCTTATGACAAGGATAGAGTAGTTTACAATTTGGGAATATAATAACTATTTCTTGCTGCCCAGACCATTTTATTTATTTATTTACTTACTTACTAACTAACTTCTCTCTTGTGTAGGTATGACTTTCCCCTTTCAGTCAGAAATCCCTCAGCATTTGTGTGAATGTTCATTCTACTCTTTTCTGGCTGCTTTTTGATAAATTCAAGGTCTGGCATTAAAAAATAAAATGAGTGACCTTGCTGAGTGAGTAATGTTACTGCCCAGTGAAAGCCAAGGGACTGGACTTCATCAGCCTAGATATCTCGTCTAGTCGTATATCCCTGTTTTGAGTCACAGCTCCTATTCTTCTCTCAGCAAGTAACAGTATGCTATTTAAAAGTAATAAACATTTGATTAAAACAGAATAGTGTTCTTTGCATCTGTTTAGCCTCAGATGGTGTTTTACAGCTTAAATACCAGTCTTTTACGGTCCTCTGACTGCGATATCTAAACTGTTTTGATAGTGATCATGCTTGAGAAGATTAAGATTTTTACCAATGTGATTTTGAGAATTACAATGTGATTTGTAGAATTACAATTACTGGGATAGTCTGATGACTGCATAAATTATATTTTAGTTAGTTCATACAGATTTGCACTTGTGCACACTTAGATGAAACAGCAGAAGAAAGCTGACAGTAGACACTATGGTATAATTTGCCTGTGCTGTTTTATTTGTATTTATAGTCTAAACCATTAGCAATCAGTAGATGACCACACACCAAAGCTGTGTATCAATAATGTAAATATGCTACAACTGAGAGGAGAACAAAAATAAAAAAAAAGTATAAAACACTACCAACAAAAATATTACATTGTTCTCTCAATTATTGTCGCATTTTTGAAATTTTAAAATATAGGCTGATGTATATGGAAAGCTGTTTACTGTCTTCTCTAGATTGGATTTATGTATGATAATTTCAGTTAATCCTCCCAGTTAGTAATGGAGGAGTGGCATTCTATAGTACTTTGCTATCTTCAGGTAATGTGGCTTAGCAATGGTTTCAGTACCAGTGACAACAAGATGTGCTTGGCAGCAGTAGACTACAGATAGTGAGCAAAAAAAAATCTGCCTTTATTCAGCAGAAGTAGCATCTGGGTTTGTGGTTGCCTTTCTTGTTGGTCTCTGCTCAACTTCCTGGGCTTGTTTTCTTTCTTTATTTCATCATAGATATCAAACTGTTCTTGAGAAAGACTTCTTTAAGGATGCATTTTCCTGTTAATGAGATTAATTGCTCTGGTCTGTTTCATAAAGTTAAAAGTTTCATGGTGGAAGTAGCAGAATATGAGCCATTTTACTTTCCTGAATCATATTTACTGTGGATCGAATACCCATTTGTAGTTAGAGCAAATTAAATGATTTGCTGGAAAATATGCTAGTTTACATGTGGTTTGAGATTTATGTAGCGTAAGTGGGAACAATCAGCAGATTCATTCCTGAACTACAACTGTAAATTTAAATTCACAAACCTTGAGTTGTTCCCAAAGCTTATGCAGGCCTGCAATAAGTTTAGAAAATCAGTATCAAGCTAGATAAGGAATCTAAAATGCAAGTGTTTTGTAGAGAAACTTAAGGTGCAGAAATTTGGAATGAAGGAATCCTGATTATGTGAAAATAAAGCATCTTTCTCTATGATAATGAAATTAATCTCTGCCATTTGTCATGTTTTCACACCAGAGCGAAACATAGTTATGTCATCACAATGTTTTTGATAGGAAAAAAAGATGCAGAATTTAGTTGTTTGTGTGTGACATTGTCTAAAATGATGAAACTTGAACGTTGGTCAATCACTGAACTTTGGTAAAAGTCACTGAAAATGTGCTCATTTGTCTCTGCTGCTTTTGTATCTCTAAGATTCTGAATTGAGAAATGTAGATTGCAATGAGGCCTTACTGTTTAGAGTTTTAATGGCTACAGTGTGCCTTCATGTGTGAGGTTGGAGGCCATTGTTTCAGCTGTGGATGCTCATGCTAGCAATCCAAGCTATGGCTGTCTACATTTTTTTATATATGTACCAATTCAGATCTCTTAGAGAAATCAAGTAACTGATGCTTTGGTTAAATGTAACTGTAGGATGAGAACAATCATAATACAGCCTGACAGTATGGCCATACAGCACCCAGATGTGTATATGAATCCATCCAAAGAGGTGATGAAGATTTTTATATTCCACTGCTGAATGCTTTCATTGGTAGTTTGGATTTGACTGTGGTTTAAGAAAAGGTTGTTTGCCACAACTGCGTGCTACTAAGTATATCATTAGGAGCAATACTCTGAATTTTCTTCACAGCAAAGAGAGTATATTCAAACTACTTTTTTTCTTTAGTAAAACAAGAATGACATTTTATTATCAACTTAACTAATCATCTATTCTTGAGCTTTGGGAATTAAATTCTGTTTTCATTAGAGAAAGTCAGAGTGCTGCCATTAGCTATTTTGGAACTGGAGTTATGATTTTTTTTTCCAAAAGGAGCTTGATAAATCAAGGTATGCAGAATCTAGTTTTAAATTAAAGTCCAAATTGAACATTGAAATAGGATTTCTCTTGCCTCTCTCATAGACAAAACTGATTGGCTGTGATGAGTATTTGAGGTGCTTCTCTATAATAATTCATGGAGAAGGCTGAGGCCTAAATGTTGTTATTTGTAACACTTTCAGAATGATTAAAAAAAAAAGTGAGCTTTTACCTGGCAAATGAAGCTATAAAGGTTATTATGTATAATTGGTTTGAAAAGCCTGTCTTTGATAATGGTTCTCTGAAAAACCATAAACCATTTCTGTTACTAAACATGCTAGATTGCCTTGGTCTTGTCCAGCTGTTTGCCTATTGTACATTTATGTGATTGTGTATTCTGGAAACAACAGAAAAGTAATTCCTGTAAGTATTTGACTTCACAGTAAATTTTCCCGTTTCTCATTTATTCTCTGTGTTGAACTGGCTCAAATACTCCCTTTCTGAAAAAATTGTTGTTTTTTTTTTTTTTCTATAAGATTTTATCTTACAGACTAATCTAGAGAAATAGGATTTTTAAAATTCAGTGAAAATTAATACATAAAGCTTACATAAATTGATACTGACATAATAATAAATACAACATAGCCTCTGCAAGTTAGAATAAATTTTGATTATTTAAAAGTAAGTCCCTAATGATTGTGCTTTATTGTGCTTTATGGCCACTATAACTTAAGATATTCGGTTCTACTGAAAAACAGTTTGTATAGTAGCAACTTCATATCTTAGAATAATAAAGGCAAAATTATTGAAGATACTTTTCTAAATGGTGCATGTTTATACTGACACCTTTAACATGCAACATAAATGGCCCTATCTCCTTGCTGTACTAATGTTCTTCAGAATTTCATCTTTGTAAAAGTGAATCATGTGCAATGTGCAAACTTTGTTGGTCATGTTTCTAGAAACTAGAAAATGAATAATGTTATTCTGTTTATGAATAATTTTACACTATTCTGTTTGTGATGACAGAGGACCTCATGAAATTTACTTACTTCACATATGTACTAACAAATTTTGATAAGCCTTGCTACTTTAATCAGACAAATAAGTTGGTGACAGTAAGAGAACTGAATTTAGGGGTCTGATAAAGCAACGTGGAACTGATGCATATGCATTTCAAGCCTGAGTATGGATTTCCACACTTGGGATGGAGAGAAGAAAGAATTAGGTGCCAAGAGTAGCTTATGGATCTGTATGCCTGTGTCTGTTTTGCCATGACAGGATTTTTCTATGTAACACTGGTAAACATGCTTACACTAAATGAGCATCAATAACATTACCACCGAAAAATACTATGTGAAAATGCCTCTTTTTTTCCTATTCAACAGAAAAACATCTGGGGTCATTACTGTGAATGGCTGGATAGACTTCTGGAATTATATGTATTGAAATACAGATTATGTGTTTATAATTTTTGTTACTGTTGGACCTGAGTTGTGTTGAGAAGCTCCCCCAAGTCTCCCCCAGAGATCTGGGCTTGGTCAAAAGCAATGTATGGTTCCTTACAAAAGAAAGGTGATAGCAGAAATATCCTCTTCATTTCATGCATGAAATGAAGCACAAGAACATCTTGATCTACAGAATCTCACAGTAGTAGCCTGAAGAACAGCTGAGATGAGCATGTAGAGACTTTGTCCTATATTACTTATTTGTCTTACTAGGAAAAAAATAGGGCTGCCTGAAACTATCAGCAGTATCACAAAACCTCTGTGAATAATTCTGAGAAACACATGTAACGCTTGGCAGCAGAAACATGGTCACATTCTGCTTTTCCCCATAGGTAAGTGCCTATACAATTTGTGTATATTTGATAGCACTGATTATGCTGGTGCATACTTTTGGATTGCATGGCTAAAACCTGTCAAACATCTCTATGTAATATTTACAAAATTACTGAAACTAGTTATTCAGTGGAAGATTCATCTAGTCACATCTAAAGAATGTTTTCTTTTCAACTAGAATATTCTCTTAATCTAGCTCAGGTTGCAGACTACAGAAGTGCTAGCACAAGGAAGAGGCCAGGTATCCATCGCCAAGAGAAAGAGTGAACAGATGCCTTTCTCAGCAGCAGCCTACAGTTAATTTAGCTTAACATAATTTCACAAGAGGAGAAAGAAGCAGCAACAGCAAATAAAATATCAAGAATGGAAATAAAGCATTCACATTAACCCCTCTGTGAAAAGAAACAGGAACCTCCTGTGTAATCATTAATACAGAGGAGGTAGATTTCCATACAGCATAGACTTGTCAGTGTTCTGGTCTGAAGTGAAATTAGGCTAAACTAAGATCAGAACTGCATCCAAGTATGCTAATTTACTTGCAAGATTTCTAAACCAGTAGGGAACTCTGTAGGCTGTAGGAGAATGCAAGAAAGAACAATCTGTGACTGTGCTCCTTGACCTTCTGTTCCTACTTTAGGAAGGCTCCTTTTCACAAATGAACTATTTTTCCTCTCTTTCTGCCCATACCGATTTTCTTCATTTAATGCTTGCATGTACAGCTTTTGTAAGCAGATCATTCAATTTGCATTCTAATTGTCCAGTTCAGCTGTGGTATGGGGAGATTTGGCAAAAAAAAAAAAACACCGAAAACACTAAACACTGAGCAGTACAACATCTCAATTAGTCATGAGTTTGATCTCAGTGTTTCATTTTTGTGGGTAATGAATAGATTATCATAAGCATCATGTTACTATTGATTTCGTTATTTCGTTATTAAATTGATCTCTGCAGTCTTTTTTAAATTAATTTTTTTGTATAGTTCATATGTAAGCAGAGTTTACCACTTGTACTTACAAATCCTTTCCAGAGTACTTCTCTTTGTTACCTACAATAAGATCCTCGTAGTATTGCTTGTATTAAATTCAACCTCATTAAAAAACAAACAAACAAAAAAACACTACAGTTGTCTTACTACTATCTGACAATTCGGTTTTTATTTGGAATGACAATCATGCATTTTGGAATACTGTATTTGCAATTGCAGCATCAGTGTTTCTCATATTTCATACAACATAAGTCATTTGCAGAAGAGTTACTAGGAAAATTACAAAAGAAATTAGCAAAATATTCATATTTTCTGGGTATTTTGAACTTAATATTTTATGAGTTTAGATGCTGCTTGCTTAATTTTCTGAGATGCCTTTCTAAGATACCCTGAACCTAGGGAAGAGTAAATCTATACATTTCTTACAGCTATCATAACTGAAGCTATCATTCTGTTGTACTTTTTGCACTTGTAATAAATATTCACAGAGAATATTTTTTGTTGTGTGGGAAAAAAGATGAAAAATAATTGCTGTTATAGCTTCATGTTTTCTTTTTTTGGTGTCATTTTTTTGTATGATGGAGACCAGTAGAAAACTGTGCTAATTGAACTTGATTGTGTATATTGAGCATCAGTTAAACTTCTGTAATTATGTCTTGCCAGACATAATCATAAAGAAGTTGATGCTTGCTTTGAGACACTTCTCCTGGAGCATCATTGCTAGAGAAATGATGCTGCTTGAACAAGGATTTTCAGTTAATGCTGTGACCAAAGGGAAGAATTTATAAATATAACACAGAATCACGGAATTGTGGATGTTGGAAGGGACTTCAAGAGTTTGTCAAGTCCAACCACCCTGCTAAAACAGATTCCCTACAGTAGGTCTCACAGGTAGGCATCCAGATGGATCTTGAGTATCTCTGTAGAAGAAGACTTCACAACCTCTCCGGGCAACCTGTTCCGGGTTTCCATCACCCTTACTGTAAAGAAGTTCTTTCATATGTTTGTATGGAACTTATTATTTTCAAATTTTAGACCTTTGCTCCTTGTTCAATTGCTATGCATCACTGAGAAATGCCTGATGTAACTGACAGGTTGAATAACTTGACCAGTAGAATCTAAGCTAAGTTAGAATTCATTATTTGTTTGTAGGATTACACTTTAGAGAAATACAGAAGAAAACAGGTTTCTGGTTTGGGTAGATTTTTTTCTTAGTTTATCAAAGTAAACCCTCATTGAAACCCTACTGTTAGTGATTGCCAATTACCTGCAGCTGCAGGAGCCCTTGTAAAGCACTGCCTTAATTAGTATTGCCTAAAATGCCCTTGGGAATTAAACAAGCATAAATGTTGCTGAAAGGTTTTGCTTTTTCTGACAGGCATTCTTAGAAATGCCTTCAGTGAACTGCTTTCAATGTGCTGTTATTCAAATTAGGTTAATTCACCATCTTGATATTAAGAAAAAAATGTTCTTAATTCATAGTCCTGGATTTCTTATTTTGAAGTAAGTTCCTACTGAAGTAGTGATGGTTATGCATATGCAGCTGAATATAGAGGAGCAAATTTCCTTAGAATGAGAATACAACGGTTTAGTTTTAGAATAAAAGAAAATCATATTGGCCATTTTTATGAAGTTTCAAATTTAAATATGTATTTTAATGTCAATATTATTGGTATATTTTCTTTGTTTTCAGGCTGTAATATATATATATATATTTTTCACATGTGCTTTGATCTTGTTTATCTTGTATGAACCCAGGCTTTCCCTGAAGTTGACAATTTGGATAACAAAATTTGCAGTCTTTATCTTTTTTTTTTTTTTTTTTTTTTGTACTCTTTCATTTTCAAAGCATTATGTACGTGGATTCAACATGGACATTTTTGTCCACAGGTATTTGTCCTAGAGTATTATTTATGCTTTTTTTTTTTTTTTTTTTTTTTTTTTTCAGAGGAAGAAATCTGATTTTACTATGTCTTTTTGAAAAAAAGTTCATGTCTTGACTTCTGAATTTACTGACATTTCTGGCTTCATGACCACTACAGGCAACAACATTGTGAATGGATAGAAAAGTTTTTTGTGGGATTTTTTTTTTTTTAGTGTTTTTTTTTTTGTTTGTTTTTTGTTTTTTTTGTATATGTATGAAATTTTGGGGAGCATCTCTTTATGGAAATGTCTAAATTGAGCAGTGACAGAATTGAAGGGGAAATCTGGCAGTGATCCTCCTGAGGCTCAGTTTCTTAAGGGAAAGGGTTATTTCTTGTGTAAGCATTGTTCTTTATGATGTTATTCTGCAAGAGGAATGTATATGTTATATATTATGAGAATTATGATAAATAATAATCTTTAATAAGCTTTGGAAAATGAAGCTGGGATGGAAAAAAAGTGTATTAAAAAGTCTACTGGTATAAATTACTCAAGGGAAGAATAGTTATATAGGCTTGGTGTAAGTTTTGCATAATGCAGTTGTATGTAATCAGGAAACATTCACACTGAGTATTTAATTAGACTCTAGGTGATCAATCTTGGTTGGGACTCTGCTAATTATGAAGTGGCTTAGCTGCTGAGAAAGTCAAATAATGTTTCAGAGGACTGTACTTTACTGAGGATTTTGGATGTGTGAGTAGTGTTTGAGTGATTAATATTATGGAAGGTGATAAAATAGGAAAATGTCTAACTAGTTTTTTAAAATTAATAATGATTCTTTCCCAGATACCAAAATAATGGGTGAAGGTACCAATGTATGAATGAGTGGAATGATAGTCCACAGTAGACTGCATAAACTGTAATAGATTAGCTCATAAGATAATACACTTTGGTGAGGGCAAGTGCATTTAGATTTAACCTCTCTATACAACTTAATACAAGAGATGCTTGCAGTGAGCAAAAACAGTTAAGAGAAAAGCTCTATCTTCCTTAGGAAGGTATGCTACTTCTGAACTAGAACTGTTAGGGTAATTCTATCCTATGCTTCCTTTCCTTTAATGCTCACTGCTGTGTTAAGTGTGAGTTTTATAGATCTAAAAATACTTGTGCAGAGCAAACAAAGAGTGTGTAGACTTTCTCCCCAAAAAAGATAAAAGTTGCACTCACTGCAAGAAGAGGTGAAAGAAAAACTGCAAAATCAGCATTTCTATATCTGATTGTTTACTTCTCTATCCAAAGATTTATAGCATGCCTTTAAATTGTACTCTCTCTATGGCTTTTATCTTGCATTTGTCTTTCTTGCATTGGGGGCTCCAGGCCTGAATACAATATGCAAGTTGAGTCCTCTCAAGGACAGAGAGAAGGGGACAATTGCCTCCCTTACCCTGCTACCCCAGGATACCATTGGCAGTTAGGCTGCAACTGCACACTGCTGGCTCATCAAGGTTTTTGTCCTCCAAGACCCCCAGGTCCTTCCTGGCAGTTCACATGGCAGCTCACAGTGAGTTCTTCACATCTTTACACGTACCTGGGATTGCTGCAACCCAAATGCACCTTGCACTTGGCTATGTTGAACCTCATTAGGTTTGCAAGGGCCTACTTCCCAAACTTATCCAGATTCCTCTGAATGGCATTCCTTCCTTCTGTTGTGTCAACTCAACTGTTCCACTCAGCTTGATGTCATCTGCCAACTTGAGGTGCATTCAATACCACTGTCTATGTCACCGATAAAGATGTTGAAGAGCATTTTTGCTGCTTGTTTCTTGTAGTTATATTTTTTATCTAATCTATAATACTTAATGTGTTACAGACTTTCTGTTGTATATCCAGGGGTTTTATTTTCTTATCGTACAACATGAAACATATTTGGACTTCTAGCAAGTAACATAAGTAATATGTTAAATATTGTAAAGTATTACTACATACAGGGAAGTTATATGAGCTCTGGTATGGAGTGTGATGCATTTAATCTGACATTAGAGATAGGTATATTGTATAGGTTTTCATTTGACAATTGTGTCTTTTTTATTTTGTTCCTTTTTTATTAACAACTCTAATGTGTCTGACACAGATTAGGGGGAAAAAAGCACCCGAGAAACTTGGAGAACAAGGACTGTGACACCATATGCCCTTGAGGCCACTTATATTTGGCTAACCTTCTGCTCTGCCGTCTTGTCTGAGCAAAATATTCTGTTCCTCTTTGAGGCTGTGATGAAAGGAACTTGTTAATCACAGAACTGTAGGGGTTGGAAGGGTTCTCTAGAGATCATCAAGTCCAGCCCCCCTGCAAAGCAGGTCCCTTACAGCAGACTACGCAGGTAGGTGTACAAGCGGGTCTTGAATATCTCCAGAGAAGGAGAATTCACAATCCCCCTGGGTTAAGATGGTGTTTTATTTTTTTTTCACACTACTTTTCAGAGTGATATTAATCATTTTGTGATAGACTGGTAACGCAAGCTATTGTGTCTTTTACATATTAATGGAAAAAAATGCATTTGTTACTCAATGTTCTTGACTTTTTTCCATACCAAGACCAATTAAGAGGTAGAATGCACTGACAACTCTGAAAAGGAGGTGAGCCACGGTGTGAAGCCACACGGAAGAGACAGGGAGAGCATTAAATATATGAAAACTCTAAGAATGAAACTGAAGAGAAGATATAACAAAGGGGACTGCAGAAAATCAAAGTGCAGCTTCTAGTTGAAAGAAAAGACTGTCTATTTTAAATTTATTTTAATGGCACTTAGACTTCTAAACACCAGAAGAATTTTGAAAATGAGACCCCTCATGCACACAGACTGGTTTTATACTCCACGGTTGCTGCTATAGGGCAGGAAAGAGTAAGGAGGTGGAGAAAAAAGAAACATTCTGATCTACTCTGGAGGGACTGGACCATTTCTCTTGTCTCTGTTATAAACTTAAATTGTAGATATTCTCAGCACTTATAGCAAGCTGTGTGCATTCTTCATCTGAAAGTATTCTATTATTCTATAAGTACTGGAGGTCACTGGGCCGCACAGATTAAATTTTTAGCTTAGCTGTTATGACACATTATTTTTACTTATTAGTATGTGAGGTAATGTCAGAACAGGGTTCTGCCCTCAAGGTATAGTGTATCACACATTACCAATAAGCCCACTACTTACAGAAATAGCAGTTACATAGCAGTTATTTGAGAGTGATGTGATCGTTCACTTTTAGTCCCTCCCACAAAAAAAAAAAAAAAGGTAAAACCAACATTTACAACATTTATAATAATGAAAAAGCAGCAAGGTGAATCTCTGTAAGCTCTTAAGGTGTTCTAAAAAAGAAGAATATTTTAGAATTTCACATTTCCATGGGGTGGATATGCCTCATTTTCACCCATCTTTTTTCTTTCTATGTGTGTATCTGCATATATATATGTCATATAGTTTTGAAATTTTTGCTTCTTCATCTTGTTATAAATTGCATTAAGCATATGCATTGATTAAAGTGAAGACATTGGAAACTAGTGTAAGTAATCAGTGTTTGTTTTCCAAACTTTAAGGAGGGTAGAGCAACATGATACAAAGAAAACTTAGTGTAATTGCTTTTGTAACTCAAAACGATTTTCATTTATCTTTTTTTTCCCTGTGAAATCAAATTCTATTCAACCTTTTTTTTTTCCCTCCATTTGAGAAGCTTGATTAGAAATGGAAATATTGGGTTAGTTTCCTAAAATAGCTTCAATATAGAAAACAAGATTTTTGATTTCCTTAGAGTTTTATTCTGTGTATATATATATATTTATGAGAATGTTAACATTCTCTTCTCTTTTGATTGAACCACACTAATGATCCCTGAACTCAGTTAGGTATAGGATCTTCTCCTCTATATCTGTGATGGGTCTGGTGCTGTAGGAAAAACTGAAAGGACACTTGCCACTAGCTGGACATCTAGAATTCATAACAGAGATTGTACAAATGTCAGGGTTCTGCCTCCACATGCTTGAAAGTTTATTTTTTCAATATAATGCTATTTAATGCTTTTGTTGCATCTTTGCTGCATTGAACATCTAACCATAGGTTTTAAGAATACCTATTTCTTTGTTGGAATAGATATTTGAGATTAAATACTACTTTACTTGCAGCTTTTCTCAATTAGACTACGTACTGTTGGATACAGTGGCAGTGATGATTAATATACTTCAACGCTTTTTGACAAAATTTTATATTCCTTTTCTCTTTCAATATGTCTTGAAATAAGTATGTTTTTAAGTTTAAAAACTAACTTGCTGCTTGTGTATTGCAAAGTCATCTCAGCTGACTTCATAATCAATGCTTCTATCCATGACCCAAAGTTGATACCAGAGATTATTATTGAAAGGTGATAGTTGCACATAGAGCTTAATAAAATTGGGTGTATGATAAATATATTGAGGATGACAAATGACTAACAGTTAATTAGAACACCATATAGAGTAAAGATTCATATAAGTTGTAAATGCCATATGCAACTACTTAAACTAATTTGACTAAGGACAGAAACCATTGAGTGCACCAAGGTGAGAGTTGTTATCCTGAAAGAAAAGATTTAGAAAAGAGTTAGAAATCATAATGGATAGCCTGATGTAGCAGAATAAAACAATTTGTACTCTTCTGGAATGTGTTTAAAACAAAACACTCTGATTGAATTTTATTTGGAACTGATGTTCTGACAGAAACACTATGGTTGTTCTTAAATTTCTATTTCCAGTAGAAAAACAGTAAGCCAAAAAGAACTCTAGGGCATAACTGCGGACTTGCATAATGATTTGAACATAGTTTTTGTTTGTTTTTGTTTTTACTTTAGGAGCTCAGTTTTTTTGCTAGTATTAAAGGGGATACTTATTTGTTCATTAGATCTACCTTCACACTTACTAAAGGTTGTAAGATAATTTTCTAGCTCATCAAAAAACAGAATGCCCTTAGAAGTCCTTTTGCAAGACTGATGTGACTTTTTCGACAACAAAAAATCTACTTATTCTCTTGTAAATGTACTATGTAATCCCTTAAAATGTTACTTTTTAATTGAGAAATTTGCCATTTAGCATTCTTTGAGCTTTCAAACTGTGTCAAAACCCTTTATAGCAAAAACCTTTATTGTCCTCAGTTGCTTTTTATTGCTTCATTTTTCTTGTAATTTTGTCCCTATTAAAGGGGTCGTATTGTCCATCTACAAAGATTGTATACCTTACTGTCAGGTGGATAGGAGTAAATTTCTCCAGATCTGAAATGCTGATACCATGTTCCATCTGAAAGCATAGCTGAGAATTCCTTAGATTACTGTCATCTGCTAAGCAATGTAATTTCAGCATCTGCGTTGCATGACGCTACTCCCTAAAATGCATAATATTAAAGAATCGGATGTTATTTTAAAATGAATCTAAAGCCATTATGTTGTCATGTCTATGCTATTGGAGTCCCTGTTATATGCCTTTCTCCCTCCAACTTCTTGTACATCTCTTAAATAACATACCTTTCCTATAAACTTAGTTTGTGATCAGTTTATTTCTTGATTTGTTTTCCCCCTTCCCACCTAAACCTTCTTGGTCACATTATATGCAGTGTTACTGTTAGATTTTATAGGGTGCTTGAGTGCATCTCTTTCCCCAGATTCAGTCTGTTCATGTATTTTTTTCTCCATAGTTTTTTCTATGCAGAAAATAGAATGGTACTTAAAACTTAATTAAAAAAAAAAAAAATGAAAACAGGGCATACATACAGAAGTAAGTAAAATGCAGTAATAATGTAGTAGCTATGATATAGTCTTTGGATAACTTCTTTTTTTTCCTAGGATTTCTAATTATAAGATATAGTTCTAGATCATAATTGCTGCTAAAACTAAATGCTAATTGCTAGATAGATTTTTTTTTTTTTCTTTTTTGGCTGATTATATTTATGCTTACTTAAGGAGAAGAACACCTAGAATTATTTAAACTTTAACCTGACACCTGTCCCAGTGTACCAGCCAAACTGATTTTAATTTTTTGCCACCTCTGTATAATGGTCTAGGATGCCAAATGCTTTATGAAACTAATCTTTTTAAATTCAAGTGTCATTGTTCCTGTACTTATGAAGAGAATTTGGAATTCTGTCATGTTCTTGTTTATAGGTTTTGATTTTGTTTTTTGTCTTGACAATACTTGCAAGCATACTCTTCGTTTCAGTGCAAAAAGTTCCAAAACAGTTGGTGATTCTGATTTGTTACAAAATTTACTAAAAAATTAAGACTGTAATGTTGCTCTCTGTGAATTGCAGATATTTAATCGTGGTGCAAAACATGCTGAATTGCATAATGAACAGGTATCTTTCTTAAATTGCACAGCACAAAGTATTTCTGTAAGCTATTGTAATTTGATGAGTTTAAGCTGGAAAAATATCCAATTGGAAGATTTTGACACATTAAATATCAAGGCATATACATCAAAGGAGACTTTGTGTCCTTATTTTACATCTCAACATTTGAATTGGCTTTACCATATAAATAATTAATACCACTAAGTATCTGAAGTGATAAATAACAGTTGGCAGTAATAATGTATTGTTTTGGAGCAAGTTATTCTATCAGCTGGACTTCAAAAAGCATAATAGAATAAACTGTATCATCACTTGATTTATTATTATGGGGAAAAATGACAGATCAAACCCCAGGGTCTCATTGCATAGGTACTTCTGAGCTGTCAGCCTTTTAAAAGGTAGAAGCTGCTTCAGATTTGTGTTCTGTTTCTGTTCTGTGAACCTTCCTTTAAAGCCAGGTATGCCAGTGTATTGTCTTGCCCTCCACGCTGGCAAGTGACCAGCTCCAAATGCTTCACAGATTTTTTTCAGAAAGTGTTCAGGAATATTCAGTTATTGAAATCCTAACAGTCTATTTTTTCCTACGCATCTCTATTACTTAATGTCTGGGTTATATTTTGAATCACAGGGATTTAATACCAAAGTATGATATTGAGTTCTGTTATTTTTTTGTACAGATAGACATCATATTCAGTTTTAATTTTACTTTTGCTTCTGTCTTTCATTTTCATATCAAATGACATCTATTTGTGGCAGTCTCTCTTTTGCGTTCTACTTCTAGCTGTTTTATGTCTGCTACATTCCACATTATTTTTGCCCTCTCTAAATTGAAAACACTCTTTTTCAACATTTCTTTGTATGCAAAATTTTCATTTCTGTAGTTATTCTTCATCCCATTTGTGAACTCTTACGATCTTTGAATTATTTTAATCTTACAGGAAGCAACAGTGAAGTAAATAGGTGCAAATACATCCAATGAAATTTCTTGGTTGCAAAGACTTGCATCAATATTGGAAGAAAGGACCACTGGGAGTGCTCTAGTCCAGCCTCCTGCATGAAGGGTCATGAACAAGCTGGTGTCCTGACAGCCTCTAAAGAGGAAGCTGCTATAGTCCCTCAGCATCATGTTCCCACACGAATTTCCTCTTCTGGGAAAACATGTTTTCGTAATGTTCAGTCTGAGGCTGCAAAACATTGGCATTTGTGGTGATGAATGTTTGTTTCATTTTTGTTGCTGAGGCTTTTGACTGCTCCCTGTTGAGTTCAAATCTGCATTATGTTCCCCTTAGCCATTTCTTTACCTGACTAAACAGCTCCAGGTTCCTCAGCATCATCCTATAAGTCCTGTCCATCTCAACAGCCCTATGAAAGACTTTCTTTGATTTTTAAGCTTCATTCTTGATCTTGTGTAAGCATATAGAAAAAAAAAAAAAAAGTAAATAATAGTGTTCCAGATGGGGGTTTGTCAGGACAAAGTGGATGGGATTAGGAATTTTCTCCACTTTGCTAGTGGCCTTCTTCCCACTATTGAACAATGTGCATTCATTTTGGCCTTGGTTGAGAGCATGCTGTTTTCTCACGTTCAATCTGATGTAACCCCCAGATCCTTTTCAGCACAAACTGAGTTGGAACTCAGTTTGATGTTCACCAGCCTGGGGGCATGCATGTTGTTCTTAACACAATGCATAACTATGCTTGTCCCAGTATGAATCGTAAAGTGGTTGTTGTCCTAGTCACCAGATTTCCCCAGAAAGCTCTGCTTTAACACTGCTTGCATCTTTTTCTCATTCAGTATAATCTGTAAATTCCTTGAACTTAATATTGGACAGTATGGGACTCATTAATGCCTGGAACGCTCTGCGTGGAGCTGGCTAAAGTTTGTTCAGCAGATTTATAACTACTGCCCTATTTATCTGGTGGCCAAATGGAGGTTATTTGTTTGTGTTTCCCTGGATCCCACCTTTCCTAACATTATATTTTTCTTTTCCTGTTAGTTGCTATCTAGACTTTTCCTTGCATGTAGAATTAATTTAGAATTGGACTATGTAAAAACATTTCAGATCACTTTTTCTGAACCTAGATTTAGGCTACAGACTTAGAAATGTTGATGGTGCCTTTCTTATAATGTAACAGCTTAGAAGCTACCTTCAGTTTGGCAGCACAGACATCGGTGTCTTTCTCAGTTGGGAAATTGAACTTAAAGTATAGTAAAGAAACAATTTAAAAAAAAAAAAAAAAAAAAAAAAAAGCAAAAGAAATTGACTAGATAGTGGTTTAGGCACATTTTCCAATTTATCCGTATAATTACTTTCAATGGTTGTGAGACCTTGTTGTTCCAGGACTTAGGAATGTTCTAAATCCCTGATCTCTAGACAAGTCAGTCACATTCAAAAGCTACTGAATATTTTGAATTACTGTCTAAGAAACTACATATAAGAAAAACAAATGTACAGCCTGTCAGAAAACTATTCAACTGGAAACAAAGGTAGTCTCCTCATATTAGAGGGCCTTTTATTCTGAGTGAGAATTTTAAGGAAATAAAAATGAAAGGTTTTGCTTTGTTTTGAATCCAAACTGGATATTCTAATGACCAAACTATCAAATTTGTCTAGAGATCTTTGTGTTGTTTTTTCTTTTTTTTTTTTCTTCTAGACAAACTCTCAATTTCTAAATAATTTCAGTCAAGGCTTAGTTTTTCCATAGTCCAAATAGGGGTGAATCAAGAAGCATATATCTCTAGAGAAATGCTTTGAAGGCAGTTTTGACTGCATGTTACATTTAAGGGCATATGATTTTCTCAATTTCAATAAATAGAGCCGGTGGGCTCTAGTTGGCCATGATAAATGTATATATGTGTTAGAATTTTATGCTTTAGACAAGCATGTCGAAAAAATTATGAAACAATGGAGAAAAGTGATTCTGAATTAAATTGCATTCTGAAACTAGAAACAGCACACACTTTCCTTACAGAGGTCTCTTGCTGATCAGATAGTGTGGGTTCTTCTTATATTTCAGCTTTGAACTTACTAAACTATTTCTGCAATCATGGGAGACTAGAGGTATTATTAGCCACACTGAAAGTTTTTTCTACTCTTATTGTCTGTATAAAGTTGGCTGAAGTGTTTTCCTAAGGAGAGTGGAGATTGGATACAGATTAGTATTATAACAGCCTCCATGTTAGTTGTTACTTTATGCTCCATAAGACATAATTTTTGTAGTGCTCTATATTTTAAACTGCTACTAAACATCAATCAAAAATAATCTCACAAAATATTTCAAACTTTAATACAAAGGACATTTTGTGATGGAATTAACTTATGACTGCTGTGTAATGTATAGGGTTTTTTAAATTATTATTTTCAAAAGGAGCTTACTATGAGCCTCATTTCTAGTGCAGGTGGAGATGTTTCAAACCAAAAGAAAACAAAAAAAGCAAATTAACACTGCTTGAAATCCTGTTGCTTTTCTCTAAAGAAAGTAAGGACAAATGCAAGTTTAAAGCCCGTTGGAGACCCTTACAAGTTGGAGGCATTACATATAACCAAGATTAGTCTACTTGATTTTTGAAACCTGATCAGTTTTATCTGTATCACGATCATTATTAAATAATAACAAAGAATGAAAAGCAGATCAAATGAAGTAGTACCAAGCAAGTGGATCTTAGTCACAGCTCAACTAAGAGAGTTACAGTTATGAAACTACAAGACTGGGAGGGCATTCACCAGCATCAGAGACACTGAAATAAATATGGGTGAGAAATGCAGATTTAGCATCTATTATACTCATTTCTAGGATCTAAGCAGTAACTTCTTTTAATATGCCAACCACCTCATAGTTACATCTAGTATCTTAAGAAATGTCTGCCATTAGTCTTTTTCTTAATAGATTTTTAATTATATCGAGTTTGCAGGCTTATGACTCAAATGGCTGAAGGCTTTTTGGTGTGTATTATTTCCAAGACACAAAGTATATACTATTTTAAAAACAATTCTTTGTCTCATATGGTGTCTTTTTGAAGTCTGAAGTTGAGGAATGCAGTGTGTTTCTGTCCTGATTTGCAGCTAGAATTTAGAGAAGTATCTCAAATTAAAAGCCATGTGTAAGGAAGAAAACTGGTGTGTGTGTCTTATGTTTGTTTATATAATATCATGGTGATGTGATATCCACTGTTTTCTTTCAGTTTTGTCTTATTTTCAGTGAGATGTTTAAAGAAAAAGGGCGCTATGCAGACTCCTTACAGATTTGATGTAAAACAAGCAAATAAAATTTCTGCATTTACTGTTCTCCTTTCCTTCCCAGGATGAAAGGAAGAGGGAAACAAAGCTATTTTTATTATTTTGTGTGTGTCAGTGTTATGTATAGTAATATATATAACCTTGTCATATCAATTGTTTCTAAATCTGTGCTGTCATTCCTTCTCAGTATTTCCAGTTAATCTTTAGCATGCAATGTCATTAAAAAGCCATTAATTTTGACATACGCTGATGTCAATACACAATTAAATTAATCCAGTAAAACAACACATAATCTATTTCAGACCAATGTGATAAATTCAACTTGTGCCAACAGGAATAATAAAACAGATGAAGCTGCCAAAAATTTTTAGTTATTTAAAGCTGGAGGCTTTATGTTATACGAGTGTGGAAGAAAACAATGCTTGACCTATACATAATGTGTAACTATTAGCACCCTTTCCTATTGTTCTTGTTTTGGTCTAATTTCTTACGCATGCAACCATGGATTCTAATTTCAGAATTGTAACATTTATTTAAGATCTGACTCTGTGAAGATATCAGATTTTTTTGAGACATGTAGTAAATCTGTGTACCTGTTAGAGTTTAAAGGACATAAAGAGCAGTCTGTTGCTTGTTAGAATGTAAAGTTTTATTTACTACAGAAATGTATTAATATTTGCTTTGCTGGGTAGTTTGATTCCCCCTATTCACCCCATACACGTAGTCCAGTGGCTGCATTAATTCATCTCATCATTGATAAATGCATCCTTGAAATCTATAGTGAGTTATTAAATAACATGAAAACTTGTTCCTATGTAGAGCACTTAAACTAATGCAGCTGTCTTCCTACAGTGGGTGTTGTATTACAATGAAGTTACACTTTATTTAGTGATCATCAGTCATGCTTATGAGACTAGCTAATGAAAAATGCAATTAAAATGAAATCTGGCTTTCCAAACTTCTCTATGTTCTTGATATAACTGAGTTCATTTAACACTCTATGGCATCAAAATAAGGATCCTGGAGAAAAAATACTTTTTAGATTTCTGTTTATCACTAAAACAAAATACCTTCACGTTGTGCACAGTAAAGATTGTACATCTAAGACCTTAAAGATTTATGATTACTTTTTTGGTACTATGCCACTCGCTTTTTTGTTTGTATGTTTTTTTACCTCTGTAACCTAGTGTACTTATCTAGTATACTGAGGAAACTTCTGGAAACAGAAAATTGATGGAAATGACAGTAGGATTTATTTGACCTCCTTGTAAGCACCTGAATTGCTTTTAGAGTGGTAAAACAAAACAACAACAATCAATTTGACAACAGATCACTAAACTGTGATTGCAGTGAATGGTGATGACAGACTGAAAGAGATGAATGATAATTCACTTTGAGGGGCAAGTGTACAAAAAACCTAATCTTCCTAATTATTTTTCTCAAATAAATGCAGAGCTGTATCAGTTTTGTTCATCCCTTACTGACCCAAACTTTCTCTTTCTTTGTTCCCCACATGCTATCTACATAAGCAGTTGGATGTTTCTTTTAAAGTGAATAAAGAAATGCCTTCACCACTTTTTTTTTTTTTTTTTTTTTTCTTAAATGGCATAGCATATCCTATCTCTTTTAGTGGAAGTTTTCTCATAGAAATTTCTTTTATCTTCTTACTTTGATTTCTTTAAGAGTCTCTGTTCATAGAACATTCTTGTATTTTTTCTTGATGTGACACCATTAGGAAGCCCAATTTTATAGCTAAATCTGACATTTGTCCTGAATTTGTGTTCTTTGGATTGACTATGCTGTGTTTGCTTAACGGAATTCATCTGTCAAAGATTGTCACTGCATTGGAGGGAGACAACACATCTCAACTCACCTTTGTTGTTTTTGGTCTGTTGTCTATGGCTAGCTCAGCTTTTCAGGAAACTTCTTTCCTTTATCTCCTATTCTGTAACTAAAAAAGGATCATGCTCATCCTTCTTTTATTTATTTATTTATTTATTTATTTATTTATTTATTAATAGGAATATGAGTATTATGAAGAATATGAGTAAATGAGTGTATTACAATATTGACATGAATAATCTATTGCATGTGTAATCGCTCTGTAGTAGTGTAGGCATTCTCAAACTACCTGTATGTAAAATACAAATAGTGCTGATTCCGTTATTAATTCTGCCATAAAACAAACAAACAAAATATCAAACAACTGTATGAGTTTTGTTAGTTATTAAGACTAAAAACAGATTGTGTTTTTGCAATCCAGTAAGATTGTCAGTTTATCACATTACTGAAACAGTAGGGCAAAATATTTGTGTAGGTTTTAAATAATCTAAGTGTTTATGCATTTTGCTGATCAGTGAAGTAGACGTGTACTGTGTAATCACTGCATGAAAATCTTAAAATAATTACAGACTATGTCCAGAAAAGACATCTAAAAGCTACCTGTGTTTCTCTTCTACAGCAGTATAGCTTTAACTGTACATCATTCTTCAGAGATGCATGTTCAAAAAGTTCAGAATATTCTTTCATGTTTCAGTATTGCAAAACCAGGCAATATCTTTTTGTTCCAATTCTTAGAGTCAAAACATTCTACTAATACCCACGTGATTCTCGTTTCCTCATTTTAATCTTATTGTTTGCTATCTAATCAGTAGGCATGAATAAAGTATTTTCATATTTTAAAAATTTTATTGTCTGCTTTCTCAATTCCCCTTCTCCAGTCTAAGTAATACCATCAAGTTGAGATCTTTCTTGTAGGACATTTTTTTTTTAATTGTTTAATATGTGTCTGCATTGCCTATTGTTATTCAGTTATAGAAAAAAAAAAAAAATCATGGCTTTTTCATTGCTTTGCATTTCATTGCTATCATGATCAGTTTTGAACTGCCTCCAGATAGTTTGATTATCTAGTCTGGTATAGATGAATTAGGAATTGGCTGGCTGGACACAGCCAAAGGGTTGTGATCAGTGGTTCTGTGTCAGGGTGGAGGCCAGTCAGATGCGGTATCCCTCAGGGGTAGGTCTTGGGACTGGTGCTTTTCAACATCTCCATCAGTGACATAGACGATGGCATTGAGTGCATCCTCAGCAAGTTTGCAGATGACACCAAGCTGAGCAGTGCAGCCAATGCTTTGGAAGGAAGGAAAGCCATCCAGAGGGACCCGGACAGGCTGGAAAAGTGGGCCCATGAAAACCTGATGTGGTTGTAAGGCCAAGTGCAGGATGCTGCACTTGGACTGGGGCAATCCCCCATACTTATACAAACTGGGGGAAGATCTCCTTGAGAGCAGCCCTGCCGAGAAGGACTTGGGGGCCTTGGTGAACAAGAAGCTGGACATGAGCCAGCAGTGTGTGATTGCAGCCTGGAAGGCCAACTGTGTTCTGGGCTGCATTAAAAAAGGGGTGGCCAGTAGGGAGAGGAAAGTGATTGTCTACTTCTACTTAACTCTTGTGAGGCCCCATCTGGAGTACTGTGTTCAGGCCTGGGTCCCCCAGTACAGGAAGGATGTGGAACTCTTGCAGCAGGTCCAGAGGAGGGCCACTGAGATTATCAGAGGGCTGGAGCACCTCTCCTATGAGGAAAGGTTGAGGGAACTGGGCTTGTTTAGCTTGGAGAAGAGAAGGCTAGAACAAGGCAAGAGAAGGAAATATTTGTTTTTTTCTTTCCAGTACTTGAAGGGAACATATAGACAGGAAGGGGAATGGCTGTTTATGAGGGTGGATAGTGATAGGACAAGGGGGAATGGTCTTAAACTTAGACAGGGGAGGTTTAGGTTAGATATTAGGAGGAAGTTTTTCACACAGAGGGTGGTAACACACTGGAACAGGTTGCCCAAGGAGGTTGTGGATGCCCCATCCCTGGAGGCATTCAAAGCCAGGCTGGATGTGGCTCTGGGCAGCCTGGTCTAGTGGTTGGCGACCCTGCACATAGCAGGGGGGTTGAAACTAGATGGTCATACTGATCCTTTTCAACCCAGGCCATTCTATGATTCCATGATAGAGTTCATAATATTTTAGGAGTTCAAGGTAGGTTGATCTTTATTGCCATTGTTTTGCCTTTTGACAGGTATGTACCAATTCTGCCTTTCTGGTTTTCACCATTACAGTTTGCTTTCACTCATCCTTTAAAAAAAACCACTGTGCATGTAGACTGTGTAACTGGGAGCTTTGTAGTGAAAACTAATGCATGACATTATGAATGGATCTATTAAAAATAGCAGTTTGTGCCAACGACCCAACATCTAAACTATTAGTACGCATATTTATTTATTGTTAATCTGGACCCCTGGAACAAACTTCCCTGCTGCACATGTGGTTTAAAAAAAAGCTGTCCTACAAGCTTCTGCTTTCAGGTGTGTAAACTTCTCAGTATTGCTTCATCAAACACCAGATTGTTCTTTGGTCTACTTCGTAGTGATAATAATAACACACTGTTACTCTTATGACCTTTATCAAGTAAGTAGGCTTTATTTTTACTGTTGTTGAATTACACATAAAACACATTACCTGTTGCTTCCTGACTCTATTTGAGTATTGGCCACTTTAGGGCTTGGTTTGGGAGAAATATTGTATTAAGTCTTGTGGCAGTGCCTACTGCTGGACAAGACAACATGAAAGTTTTTCTGGCCTCTCAAATCTTCATTTGTGTGAGGAAGAGGTGGTGTAAAAGAGAGAGGATATACAGAGTTTGGACAGATGGAAATGATGAGTCTTAGGGTTGACTGGCAGTGGATGCAGAACTTAAAGACACATGAGGGCATAGCTGAAACCCTTGACCATGGTCTGGCATTATATATGCTGATATGATGATACTGAATCTTTTGCAAGACAGAAGTTGATTCTACCACTGAGAAGGAAAAATTGCAAAATGTTGTTGGTGTCTGCTTTAAAAAAAAAAAGATTAAAAAAGCTATTCAGAAAAGTACTGATGAAGGATACTGTAGTAGAAGGAAGAAAAAGAAAAGTAGATGGTCTGTAGACGGTCTTGGCATCTATGTGACCTGGTTACTGAGTTCAAGACCTTTACCTTTCAAGTGGCACAAGAAGTAGGAACATGGGAGTTCTTTGTGGTTTGAGAGTATTCTATCAGTGCATGTGCACTTGTTACTTGCTGTGGGACTTGCTTGTGCTGCAGATCATACATTGATTGGGACCTTTCTGTTCCTTTTAGAGACTGTTGCTGCACTTTGAACAGAACTTCTGGTTTAAATTCATCCAAAAGGAGTCCCCTTCAAATGCAGAAAAACTGCCCCACAGTCTGAGCCAACATGGAGTAAGTGGGGAAATGAGGGATTGCTGCACTTGGCTTCTTTGAGCTTTGTCACTATTGTAGACATATTTTAGCTGAACATTTATGTCTTGCAGATTTTTGATACTTAGAATAAAAATTGTTTTACTTAGCTGATTTGAAAATACCTAACATGTGAAAGTATTCTCAAATGCATTCATTTCTCCCCCGCTAGATCTGAATCCTTTATCTGTCACTGGAACAATTTAAAACAGGAAACCAGTTTTGTTGACCTTTAGACTGAAAGAGAAAATTTAAAAAAAAAAAAAAAAAAGCATAAAAAAGGTCAATATGCTTCAGAATCTATCAGAAGCTTTTTTTTTTTTTTTTTTTTTTTTCTCCTTTGTGTAAACTGGTTCATTAAGAAGATAATGTTACACTGTAATTCCTTTTTCCCCTTAGGAAAGTCTCCCAGGATATCTTCTCTGAGATTTCTCTTACTGAAGTTTGCCTTCTTGAAATACATAGCCTTTAGTTCTAGTTATTTTCTGTCTAATCTGGTTTCTGAGAACTCTGTCCTTTTGTGACCAATCTTAAGCATATTACCTCTTAATCTTCACATTCTTAGCTATTTCTCTTCTATTAATTAGAGTAAAATCTGAAGCAGACGCTATCCTAATTACTCTTTTAATGAAAGTATTTTAGGAGTTTTCTAATCAGCTTGTCTCCTGTATTCACAAAGGGTGTTGGCCTTCAGCATTATCAGTGAGATCTGTGCTGAGTGCTGTGGATTACTCTTCACATATGTAATATCTACATCATCCTTCCTGCCTGGAAATGATTTTTTTTTTTTTTTTAAATTTCTGTTATTATTTATTTATAACCATCATTTACAGTCCTTTAGAAATTCATTCTTGTTGCTTTTGTCTGAATCTCACAATGAAGGTGTTCATTCAAGGTCCCTTACTACTTGTTCTATATAGAACGTATTACATGAGTTTGAATTCTTATCTCTTTTTCTAAGTTGTTACTGTAATTACAAATGAACAGCATGAAGTAATAATCAGATGTCTGGTGAGTCTCAAATAAAGCCAAACTCAGAGAAAGACTAGTGGTTACTCCACTTCTTAGTGCTAAGGACGTGTAGTTTCTTTTTTTCCACCACTAAGCTATGTTCTTTATTTTCTCTTAGTGACTGGATTGTTGGCTGCTTTTGCTTATCATTTGCTTCTCTGAAGAGTGTCTGGTTTGTTATCCTTCTCTTGTACCTCTGCTTTCCTTTCCAATTAGCCACCTTCTTTTTCACTGGAGATCCTATTGTCTAGCATATTACTGACATCCTTTTGATCATTTAGGCTTCTTGGGTTCACTACTTTTGCTTCTGGAGTTTTAAAAGCATGTTTGCAGGGATTGTAATGCTCCTGGTCTCTGCTTTTCGAAGTATGTAAGTCTGTGTTCCTCCAGTGCACAGAATCTTCATTGAAGAATTCCATTCTAGGATTCCTGTAGAGACACAGCTGCAGGTAGCCACTCTCTATCCTACCAGTATCCTCAGCTAATCACTGAGAATGATTTGATGGCAGAGATAACTTACGTTGTGTTTTTAAAAGGCTGGATTGTGAAACTAACCTATCCTTTGAAATTTTATCCAATCATTTTCTTAAATTGCTCTGTTTAAAAATAAATTACTGGGATGCCGAATTGTTAATTCACAAATGCATAGCATTGTCTTTCAGTGGTCAAGAGTTCAGCTACAGCACAGGAAGTTTTTGATATATGAGAATGTAGTATGTTCCTTTAAAATTAGGCATTTTATCTCTTCTAGGTGCAGATGTCCCCCATTTGGAGACAATCAATAGATCTAAGTGGTTAAAAAAATACAATTAAGAAGCTATTTGCAAGGAGATGAAGCAAATCCCTTGATTATTGTGGTTATAATACCCTTTAAAAAAAAATTAAACTAAAGGTTGCATTTTTTTAAATCCTTTTTGATTGAAAAACAGAAGGGACTTAAACCTTTCACTTATGAGAGAGTTGTTCTATTGAGTATGTTTTTACTCAAAAGACAAATTATTCTCAAACAATTTTGTGACATTTTTTACACTTCTCTTTCCCTGGTAGCATGTAGTAAGCTACTTCGTGGGTTCACATGCTGTGGTGTTTCTGGCTGTTTTATGTCTTATACATGGCAGACTGGGAGCAAAAAGAAGCATTAAAACTGAAAAAGACATACAAGAAGAGGAAATGAAATGACTACTTAGCCTAAGCAGTAATCTGTCAAAATGTTTAAACAGAGGTAAAGTAGTTGCATTACACCTCTGGAGGATCAAGTTATGTGTTAAAGAGCATTTCTAACTATAGATATGGTTTAGACCAGGGATGTCCAACCTTGCCTGGGCTGACTTGAGTGAAGAGGAATTATCTTGAGCCACATATGAAACGTATAATGCAGCTAACCTATATAACATTTTAAAATTGTTAAAACAACAACAACAACAACAAAAAAACAGCGAAAATGTAAACTAGTGAGATATTTGACTTTTTGTGAAACTAGTGCTCAGTCTGGTTTTTGGAAAGTGTTTGCAATTCTTAACAAGTCTCGGTGTGCTTATTAGAGATTTTTTTTGTCATAACTCAAGCCAGCACTGCCCTGCGCCCACTCTGTGCCATGGCTTCAGCTCAGGCAGCATTATTAGCACACTGATGTTTGACTGTTCCTCAGCAATGGGTGTACACCTGGGGCTGGAGCAGGCCATTTGATGGGGAGAGCTGTCTATATGATGGCAAGGGGTAGGGGATGGCCGCAGGGTGGGTAGGACTGGACCTCATACTGCCTGCAGGTTGGATGTATCTGGTTTAGAAAGTACAGTAAAATACTTAAATTAGTTATGTAATCTGTCTTTAAGAAAAAGAACAAAAGAATACTACATTATATCCAGCATAGCTCAGTTATAGCTCATTTTGTAGTAATGCAAATGGTAGCGTTTTGCAGAACCTCTTAGTTAAGCCCACTGCTTAACTCAATTTATGATTTATAATTTTTGAAAGGGGGTAAACACTGCTAAAAATGTTTCCAATGCATGTTTAGTCTTTTTTTAGTCTTTTTTTTTCTTTCCCAATTTTTTCCAATTGCATGATGCTCAGTCCAGAAATGTTTCAATGGTGTAAGTAGAACACAGAACTTGAACAGTGCATTTACTGAGGATGGGTGAATATTTTATCATAGTTTTCTTTCACAGAGAAGAAGATTGAATTTCTTAGCGAAAAGCTTATTCTCTGCAAGAAACACATCTTTTTTCTTGACAAATCAAAGCATAGAGACTATCAGGATCTACCTAATTCTGTAGGGTTTTTTTGCCCCCCTTTGATTATCTATTCTCTTTCAAAATTATTTTTAGGTATAGATCAGCAGGAGCATATTGTAGGGTTTAGCGATACAAATGCTGACATTTTGCCTATGTCTGGATCAGTGAAAGGACAAGGTGCAAAACCAAAAAAAGCCTAGCATGTCATCCCACCAGTATACAATCTATTTTCATATGTGACTTAACTACAAAGCATCTCCACTCATATCATGTCAGATTTTAATATTTCAAATTGCTGTTAGTTTACCATCAGTCTAATGCTAGTTCAGTGTGAAGAGTAGAATACAAGAGTAGTTCCAAAAAATACTTTGTAGCAATTCCTAGAGAAATGGAAGAGCCTATGGTCTAACATTTTCAGTATAAGCCTCATATATACAAATCAAAATGAGAGTATACAAATGTCAAACTGTTTCATAAATTTAAATATTTCCTACAGATTCATCAACAGAGATGACCACTTTTGTAAATAGCATGTTTGTTTATTGTCATCCTGTGTCAGCATGCTAGACAATCTGTGGTCTTTCATTGCTGTTTTTGAAGCCAAGAAACTACTTATATAAGAAATAAAATACAAGGATAATGTGTGATTAAATTTTCAGCATGACTGAATTAGCATCTTCAAGATGATGTGTTGAAATTACAACCAAGCCTCAAAGGCAGGGAGGCAGACTGAATAACTGTGTGATTTACATACACTAAATACATGCATACACATACATCCGTTTTTTATTATTAATCCAATTAAGACACTAACAGTCTTAGCAAAATAGTTCAGTTAAAGCAATATTAACACCTGCACAAGAGTATGTAATTACCTAGTTTCTGATGTTTTGCAACTGACTGAGCTGACTGACCAGAAATTCTTCAAGAGCTTCTAATTTTGCTGTTGAATTCACTTTTCTTCTACCTGCATGAAGTGTGGAACTGTAAGGAGCATACAACATTTTCTGACTTTTTGAAGACTCATTGTACAAGGTTGGATTGGGATGGAAGTGGAGTTATGTTAGTCTGACTGCACATTAACTGAATCATAGAATTTTGTCTTTGGTGATAGAAGTGTCCTGGCTACAACTAGAAAATCACTTCATTTCACTGTTGTCGTCATGGGTTTATAGCAGTGCATAGGAACACCAAAAAGCATCATATCCTTTGTACTACTTTTCTCCTCCTTCAGGTGCAAATGAAGACGAATGGATTAGGAGTTTCAAAGCAGAAGGAGTTCAAAATGAGATATTCCATGTCAGTATTAGATGATTTTGTGTGTGTGTGTGTGTGTGTGTGTATTATGGCTTTTTAATACTTTTGCCTGTCTTGGAGAGGAATTCACCTAGTATGGAAGTCGTGATATAGACTCATCCTGGCTTGCTCACTTAACAGAATATTGAAGAAAATTATAAGCAGAGAACAATTTCCAAATAAAAGATATAACTTCTTGTCTCCAAAAGCTTAAGAGGTTTTGGCTATCTGATTGCTTTTGTTTTATTTTCTACACTGATTGATTTAAACTTCACATCCGTCTCATCACATGGTTTCTACTGAAACTGTTAGATTCTATTAGATTTTCAGCAGGTCTGGAAATCTTTTCTAATTGTTTAAATATCTGAACTGTTGAATAGGTAGGGGGAGAACTGCATAGTCAGATTGTACATTCTTATTTATTGTTTGCTTTTAGAAACATATACCTCATAATTTGTTTAAAGAGACTATTAAGTAAAATAATTCTGGGAAAGCTGTACCTTAATCTAAAATACAGTGAGGACAGATAACATGGATTTCAGTCTTTTTCATATGCTACTAAAAGACATGTCAGTGTATGAATGAAAAATAATATAGCTATCCATGACAGAGAATGAAATCAGACTTTGTTAAAAAAAAAAAAAAAAAAAAAAAAAAAAAGCTGCATTTGAAGTGATTGTCTACTCTTGAGAGATATGTTTTCTGTTAATGCAATCCCATGTAGACTTGCATTTTCAAGTTAACTTTCATAACAGGGGAAGCCAGACTCTGCTTTATACCTTTACAAAGCAATCTAATGGACAACATTTATTCAGGATACTCAGTTCCACTTATACTGCACAGCGGTCTGTCTTTCTCCCTTTCTATTGCTTTTCTAGTTAAAATCTATTTGTTACTGCTACATTTCCACAAGCTATATATTTTTTCTCATTCACAACATACACCTCAAACATTGTAGCACTATACTATAGTTATTTCTTTCCCCACTCTTCCCTGCTCTTGGATGTCATTTACACAGTTATAGCTATTAGTTTCAGCAGAGAGATGAAGGGAAATGTTTACATCAATTTTTGCCATTGCAGTGTTTTTTCCTTGATATCTTGCTATCAATGTGCTGTTTGTGAATTTCACAGTAACCTTTCCTTGCAAACAAGGAAAACTCCCTGTATTTTCATTGCTGGTCCCTGCGCCGTCCCTCCTCCCCTTCTGTTTACACAGGCCAGTAGCTGACTATAGTTTTTCGTTTTATTATCCATAATTATGTCCAAACACCATTTTCTTCCAGCCAGAATTTTTACGTAGCTCTCTTTATGAAACCCAGCCCTTTGTGCGTGTGAACACAGTACAGATGATTTGCCTTGTCAACTTCCTCCTAACCTTTTGCATATCTAGCATTTTATCATCACTATAGCTAATATTGTAGATAATCTTCCCAGTCATCCACAGCATTCTGTCTGCCACTCTACAGCTTGATTCTGTGTAAGCACTGCTTGGCAACAGCCAAAACACTGGTGTGTTGTCAACTCTGATGTAGTCATAAATCCAAAAAGTATTTCCATACAACTTGCTATGAAGAAAACTAGCTCTATCCAAGCCAGATATGGTGTACTGTATTAGTATTTATTTGTTGTAAGACTGCACTTGTATACTTCATTCAAGTGTATTTTTGTACTTGAATGAAATCAAATCACAAATGCAAATGATAATTTGAATATCTATTGCCTGGAAATCATTAACTAAATTGTACAGTTTACCTGGATGATTAGCAAAAGGATTGCCTAAACCAAACTATAATTGTAATATTACATCAGAATCATATATGTAGGAAGTTGCAAGTATACCTTAAGACAAAACTCTTCTCCAGTTATGTTTTAAAATTTAATATTATTTTTTGGCTTTTTTTGGGAGGAGCATTGCAGATAGACTGATCTTCATACGAATGGGTGCATTAAATGGACTGAGAAGACTGGATTTGTTTCTGATTTATCTTTTCAGTTTTAATGACTTTTTAAGTATGACTATTTTTTTTTCCTCTGTAACAGCCTAATTCTAGCTCAATGATACGAAAAAAACCCATTTATTCCAACCCTTCTGAAACTGGATGGGGAATTTTTGATGAAGAAAACCTAGTAAGGAGTGATTCTGTGAAGGAGGAGAACCTTGTTAAGTGCATTGTAATACATATCTAACTATTTTCTTTATTTTACTGTTCAGTCTCATTTCATAACAGATATTGCACATGGTCCAGAAGGTTGCTTTCTGGAAGATTATTGCATTTGTCAAGCTGTTAAGGTCACAGGTACCTTATTCAGCTTATATCTTATCACACTATTTGCGGCTCTCAATCTGGAATACCTTGTCTGTCTTTTCATACTGAATACTTCTACTTCTGCTCCTGTATATCTAGAGTCTTTCTGCATTCAGACTGTTGCACTTGGGTAGATGGGTAGCTGAATTTTGGAAAAAAATGAAGGATGTGGTCTTAGAAATGTCACTCAGAAAAAAAATATATATATATATATTGACACTGTAACCTGTGCTTTATTTTGTTTGAGACCATGACAGTTTAAATTTTCTGTGCACATCAATTTCCTGTTGTTGAAAACAAACAAAGAGAATATGATAAGCACAAAAAAGAAAAGGACGAATTAATTTTTGTATTTCAGTTCACCTTCTGTAACATAAGAACAGTATCACTCAGTGTAAACCCACCAAAAGTATTTTGAAAATTAATTAAGAATTGTGAAGAACTCAAGAACTTCAGTAATAAACACTTAAGAAAGCAGAAGCCAAGACGAAGATTGACAGTCCTATTTTCAGAGGAGACTTTTAACAGATTGCAATAAATCAGTAGTGAAGAAAATAGCGAGGTGGTAGGAGAATAGGAAGTAGCCCTCAGCAGGGGATTGGAACCAGGTGCTCTTTGAAGTGCTTTCCAACCTAAATCATTCTGTAATTCTAGCTCTCTTTTAAAGGAGTAGCGTGAAAGTTGTGTGAAAAAAGCAGGGATTCAGGAAGGTAAATATTTTGTATGATTATAGATTTTATCATATGCCTACAAATAAGATGGCTCAAATAGAAGTTTTCTAGGCGTTTCCGGTCTTCAGAATATTGTTTTTCAATTTCATTGTGAATAGTATTTTATGTCTGGCAGTTGCAGACATTCTGCACAAGCAGATGTAGCAACATATTGAATTTGCCTTTTCAGTTGTAAAATGTGTTTATACCTAAAAAAAAAATAAACTGGTGTAGTTCTTGTTTAGTATTTATTCACTGCCAAATTATTATAACATGTTTGTTCTCCTTTATCCTGTGATTATTTTATATGCTAGTCCTACAAGATACATAGAAAAATGAAATTGTTGAAATTTAGAGTTAATGGATATTAGTGAAGACTGTACTTGGAAAAGCATTGTATAATTTCTTTATCTATCTTTCTTCTCAAAAGTAGACACCACTGCTTTGTATTCCACCCTGTTATAAAATATTGGCTATTTGTAACCTTTCTATACAAAAAGATCCTTTTATAGTGATGTATATATACATCATTATATATAGTAATCTATAGTGATCTATGTATAGTGACCTATATGTATAGAAAGATCAAGATACAACATAGTTACTTTAAGGAACATTATTTGATGATTAAGATATCAAAGAATGCAAGTAGTTCTTTTGTCACACAAACACAAAAAGGCAGTTACTGGCTTAGCATTTTCAAGCTTTGCTAAACACTAGATAGACCATTACAGAGTCTGCAATAACTCTCCTTGTGCCACAATACTTCAGCAAGTACATTTTGTATTATACGTAACCTTAGCAGTAGCTTTTGTTATTCTGTATTTTGTCTGCTTTGGAGTGAAGTTATATTTATTTTATTGCTCTGAAAGTTTCTGGTTTTGTAGTCAGACGTCTAGAAGTACTTTCATATTGAAATGTGA
This sequence comes from Phasianus colchicus, assembly GCF_987193195.1. Lineage (NCBI taxonomy): Eukaryota > Metazoa > Chordata > Aves > Galliformes > Phasianidae > Phasianus > Phasianus colchicus. The sequence continues at coordinate 45,576,655 of NC_143439.1, forward strand.
AAGCATAATTCCCAAAAGTACATTTTTTTACAGATCTATTGTGGTTTGAAAAGTTGTCTGATACTATATCCTTGTTGAGTTTGGGAGATTATTTCAGTTGAATTGCATTGTATAAAATGTCATTTTATTTTCCTCTCTTAAATTATTCACAGTCATACTGCAGATGTAGATAACAATAGTATCAATTGAATATCTGCCACGTTGGCATCACTATTTTTTCTAGAAAATGGAATCATGATAGTGTCTAGAGTATCTTTAGGTAAGTATAAATGTGGGTGTTTTGGTGTCCTCTTCCAGCATCAGCTGTATCAGCTTGGGATATTGCCATCAAGCTGTGTAAGACTGCTCAGCAAGTCAAGGTTACACTATATGGCTAAAAGCAGAAATACAAGTTCTTGCTTCTCTGCTGCAGTAGACTTAGTAATTGCTTCTAAGCATTTAATCATCAATTAGGTCACATTGCTAATTTTGCACTGAAGTGAGTCAAGTTGTATTCCACTGGCTGCACAGCGAAGAATTATCTTCTGTCAAGAATATAATAGCAGGTACAGTCTTGAATCTCGATCAGCATGCAAAATGATCCTGTCTCTAAGTATCAAATGGATTTCATTGCTTTAACTGTAAGAGTACAGCTGAAGTACTGTGCTGCTTTAATCTGTATGTTTTGTTGTGAACTGGATCATTTTATTGGCTTTTTTCATCCAGCCTTTTAGAGTGGCCCTTTTCTTATTTCTATCCAGATTAAAACAAAACAAATACAACAAAACTTTTCATTTTGAGGTCCTTTTCACTAGTAACATGTTCTTAGTAAAGATGAGCAACTACTAATTAAAAATCTTTTTTCTTCTTCCCATAGGATGTTTTCCTGTGACCTGACATAATGTTTTCTAATATTATACTACAAAAAATAGTTTGCTTTAAAAAATATTGCATAGATTTTTTTAGAGATAACTAATTGCATAGCAGGTATAATTCAGGATCCACATTTGTCTCCACAATGAAGGCATATATATATGATCTACCCTTGCATTACATCCAGCCAAGGAATAATGTGTGTAGTTCACTACCAGAGTAGAGTGTGCAGTCAAATTACACAGTCCCAAGTGAGGATTTATCTCTTAGTCCTATCTAGCTCCTATCCAGATCAGAAGATCTGGAGGCAGTGAAAGCTTTATCATGAACAGTTCATGTGAACTTTTTCCATACACTCACTGAAATTCCATTCCTAGGCACCAGATGGTAGTACTTTAGAAAAGCAAAAGAAAAGCAATGTAGGGAAAGTTCATGGTATTTTTATAATGCAAATCATCAGAGATCCAAGAACTTAACTATACAGTAGTAATCTTAAAACAGACTAGACTTCAGTGGATAATTATATTTGTCTCCGTTTTACTCAAAACTGTTTATTGGCTGGACATTCTGAGTATCTTCAGTCGTGCTTCAGTTGGCTAGCACCACAGACCTTACTATTCTTTGTCTACTAACCATAAAGAAGCATTTATTACTCTTCGCTATTTTGTGGGACTTTTCACTTCACTAGTACTCATTACTTTTAGATATTAGGCCAGATAACTGTTCTTTTCACCTTGTTCTGGATAGCATTATTTCATAAAGTGAAATGTATATATATGTTATTGATTTGTAGGATGGAATGGGAAATTTGAGAGTCACTAAAAAAGGAATACGACTTGAAGGAATATCTGAATTTCTACTTCCGCTATATGTGAAAGAAATCAATTCCCGAAAGGTAGGTGTTTTTTTTATCTTTTTTTCCCCTTAATTTACAGCTAATATAAATGAATCTCCTCAGCCTCAAACTACAGTTTCATTATTACACCTCCTAAATTAGCAATCCATAGAGATTTGTTTTGAGAATATGTGAACGGTGAAATCTTCCTTCGTGTCATTTTTTTTTCCTGAAACTTTGCTTGCCTCTTAAAAGAAATGCATCATCCTTAAAAACATGACTCAAAACATCTATATTTCATATTTGAAATGATGCTGACATTGAGAATGGAGCATTTGAACTCTTCACCAGTTGTTAAGTCTAGAAGTACAAAATGGATTATGTGTGTAAAATGTATTGAAATTGTCAGTGATTTTATGTATGTTGAAGTCCTTTCTGGTTTTAGCTAGAATAGTTCCTTTTTTTTTTTTTTTTCTTTACAGACAATCTTGTTGAACTGTATCATGTCTCTAGCTTGTAATTTTTCAAGGCAAGCCATTTTTAAATGCTTTTTAAATGCAGTCATTTTATTATGTGGTAGCAGATTATTATGAAGAAAAAAAGGAAAAGAAAATACTTCAGAAACTAAGTGCAGATCATTTTGATGTAGGAGTTTTCACTCATTCATGCTATATATTCAACATCACCAGCATAGTATAAATAATTTAGAAAAATCTCTTAAATTCTCTTCACAATTCATACAATAATCTATAATTAGAGAAGAATATTACAATACTTTTCAATCAACCATGTGCAAAGAATTGTAGTATGTATAGAGCTAAAGCTGGCAAGAATGAAATTGTATCTGCCCTAAGTGCCTTTATGGAAAAGTCTGTTAAAATCTTTTGTCTGTATACAGAATGTCTCAAGTACATTCATAAATGAGATCATGACAGCTTCCCATTTCTCTTAATTAGTTCACTCTTGTGTTAATAAATATATGAGATAAATGACAAGTCTATTGGTCCTATTTTTTGTGTGTAAAACTACCATATTTCAATATGTGACACAGAATCAATATATTCTTGGTAATGAAAACCTATTTCATAATGAGATTAATAATCTCATCCTCAACAATTTTGAATCTTTAAGGCTTTAAAAAACATATATCTTTGATTTTTCAATTCATCATACATCCAGTTACAAAACCTTGCTCATAATGTTTCTTTTATAATAGTAGCTTAAAATATTAATTACTAGCTAACATTAAAAAATAAGTAGAGTTGTTTCTGAATAAATGCAAATATCATAGCTTTGATATTGGTTAAAATGTTTGAATTTTAAAAACAAAAAAACAAACAAAACATCTACCAAACCAAAGCAACTTAGAAAACACTCACTGCATAATTACATAAATGACTGTTTAAGCATTGATCAGTAAGATCAGATTCTGCCTTCCAAAATTGGAAAGGCATCTACAATGGGGAACACTGGCTATGTCTATTATTTCTATAATGTTCTACTGTTTCCTTGACAATTTTGTAATTTTAGTGTTCTTCAAATTAGTTAGAATATTTTGTCTTTTATCTATTTCTAAATGAACAAAACAGTATAGAGTACTAAACTGTCAGACCTTCATACCAAATACAACAAATCCTTTTAAAATCACGCGTAAAGCATGAGCTTGCTTAATATGAATATTCCAATATGTAGACTTGATGAAATCTGTGTAAATTCCCAGACTACATAGCTTATACCCTCACCTTTCAGGGAGCATACTGTTTTTGTAGAGGTTGCAGAATATTAGTCATGGCTTTTCTTTATTCCTTGTTACTTTCTACAAATGAATCATATCTGCTCCATTTTCCCTGAATGTACACAAGAGTTACAATTTGGGATATTTTCTTTCTCAGGGCTTAATTTTGCTGAACACTTGTTCTCTTGAAGTAAATATGGAAACTTCTGTTTCAAGTGAAAATAGTGAGGGCTTTGAGTATAGTTCTAATTTCACCCAGAGCTGGTAAACAATGTGACAAACTATGTACATATATATGTATGTAGGATGTAAAGTCTATCAGTAGCCTGTCTCAAGGTTACATTAGTCTCGAGAGGCTCATGAAGCATCTTGTAAATGCCTTCAAATTAATATCACCAGGACAAAATATTTTAACTAAAATATTTTTAGTTTTGCATATGTACTGATATCTATCTCCCAACTTTAATTCATTCATTATCTAGCAAAAAACAAAAACACCAAACAAACAAAAAACAAAACAAAAAAACCACTGCCGCATTGCTCAGTAGTTATTTCACTGAAGTTTCAGTACCTTCTGGTATATGAAAATGTGCCTGATATGAGGAAATTATGAAAATATTTTAAACATTGGGATGGGGGATTGTGGCATCTCTGCTTGGAGTACTCTAAGGTGGGTGTCTTCTGCATGTTATTAGATGTTTTGTCACTTACAGGATTGAAGTTGGTGCTGTAGAAATCGGTGTGTGAGCCATGTTTCTGAAGTCTCCTTGCATTCAGTAGAGGTGCATTTAGTACAGTGGGCTCTGAATAGCTGATAATAGTGCTCTTATTTGGGTGATAAAGAGGAATGCTTCACCCTCTTTCTATAGAAGTAATGCCTGAAGTTTGATGCATACAGGAGTTCAGAGGTTCAGTGGAATCCAAAACACATCTGAAACTGCCACATTTGTTTTTACATGCAAATGCTGCTTATTTTCTTAAGGGAAGGTTTGCTCTTTAAGTACATTAACCCATTTCCCATTAAAAGAACAGAGACAATGAAGTGATATCACCCAATTAACCCCTGATACAAACTGTAATGAATTTAGTAGTGTTATTGTGGAACACCTGTATTTCTCTGTGTTAGTGATGTGATTTGTAGACTGACTCCTGGGAGCTCTCTGTAGGACTGTCAGCATTGCAGGTCAGGGCTTCATAGCTTTTCCACAGGCATAACAAGGCAGAGTGAGGTGGGAAGACCGATGATATTATTAGCAGGATGCAGCAGGTGGTGCTAAGAAAGGTTTTGTGCTTATATAGGAGCTATCTGTTAACTAGATTTGGAGCTGATAAAACATGTTCATGCAGTATAATTAGTTTAATTCTTTCAATCCTATCACTACCGAGACGTATAGATATTCTGGAAACCTCAATTAGGAGGCTTTTTTGTATTATCAAAAAGGCATAAAGACACCTAAGTGTCTGCCATCTTTACTGCTCAGTGCAAAGTTCAGTGCTTGTTTCTGCAGTTACTGATGACATACCTCTCTGATAAAATCTGCCATGGTCCACAGTTCATTTTTCTAATATCTACTCTTCAGCTTTGCCCTTGGGATCACTCACCTGTCACTGAAGATAAAGCCATTAGTATGGCATAAAAAAAGGAAAAGGTCTCCTTAAGTTATTTGACTCTCAACATGATGTAGTTCCAGTGTACTGAAAGCTCAGTGTCAGTTTGTTGGCTGTGAAGAAGATCTAAAGGTTTCTTAATCAGAAGATTTGCCAAGGGACAAGTCACTCATATTTGTTGGTGGTCTCTGTAGCGGCTGCCATTCTGAAATTGAGTTGGCTGTACTCACTGTTCACTGACAGATGATAGACCTTCATGATTCATGGTTTTGCCCTTGATTTGCTATATTTCACTGAAACTTATCTGGGGGTCATCCAATTGTCCAAGTCTACCTTCTGAACACATCATTTTTTTCATGTCAACCTGGACTCCACTTATTATTACTGTGATTTGTTGCTCATCCAAGGAAGATGTCTGGTTGTATACTGAAAATTCTGACTTAATATTATCGAAGATCTTTATTTTGGTTGATTACAACTCATGAATAAAGTCATGAGCGGCTATATCCACTCAATTTTATATGAGCCTGAGGAATTGAATTTGATTTGGGAAAGATGTGGGAAGTTAATTAAGTAGAAACTGTTATTCTGTTTTTTGTTGTTGTTGTTTTGGCATCAACTGCATCTTCAATTTCAAAATAGTTCCTTGATGTAATGCGTCTGTGTTCCACTGGGGCAAATTTAACTGAAACTGTGATATTTCTTTTTGGTTATTATCATATCCTGTATGTGATTCTAATACTCGTTGAAAGTGAGTTTACTTTGTGCTGTTTTCACTGTGTGAATTATCTGAGAAATTACATTATTTTTATTTTTGTTTCTTTTTCCCTGAACAACTTTAAAATAATACCATTGGAATTTACAGAGGGTAAGCAAACCCTTAAAAACCACACATATTTAAAATTAAGAATGATTTCTATTATTTTTTCCAAACAAAATATGATACAAACCAGGAACAAAAAAAAAGACTTGAAAAGGAGAAAAATCTACATCTTCTTTTTCTTATCTCTTTAGGCAGAAATTTATGCATATGCCTGTAGGGAAAACAATATTTATCCTTTCCATTTTGTTTTAGAAACTAAAGTTATCCTTTATGTTTTGCTCTTCCACAGAAACTCTAGAGTCATGAATGCACAGTTCATTAAAAAAAAAAAAAAATGTGGAATGGGGCAGGAATAGGAGTTGTAAGGGGGAAAATATCCTTGTATGTCATTAAGTATAAGTGAAGTACATATGTTATCTTTCCCCATATACTTCCAGTCTATTAGCCATGATATAGGGACTGCTGAGATAATTTGTAATGAATTTCTTTCAAGTCAGGCTGTGCTCTTACTTACAGGCCTTTAGAATGCAAAGACACATTTTGCCAAAAATACTTGTGAACATTGTGCTTTTAAGCTTAGTAGGAGATCTACATTGTATCCAAAGACTCATTGTATTGACAGCAATGAATGCAGGTGTGGGAAAAATTCTGCTGGGAGCTGTCAGCATGGATTTATGAAATAGAAATCATACCTGGCCAACCTGAAGCTTCTACAACGAGGTGAGGAGTGTGGTGGATGAGAACTAGTACTGTTGATTATCATGTCTTTAGATTCTGTGTCCTACCACATTCATTTTGAATGAAGTACATGTTAAATAACAGGGCAGTGAGTTAGACGGAAAACAGGCTAAATTGCTGGCTTAAAATTTTGTGCTTGTTGGTCCATCTGGAAGCCATCACTTATGGCGTACTTCTGGGTCTAACACTGAGGCCAACAGTATTTAATTTCTTCATGAATGAGCTGGACCTGTGGACTGCAACCTCGGCAAGTTTGCACACAATTCAAGACTGGGACGAATTTATAAATAACTTGAAGAAGCGAAAGAGAACCTGAGAAATAATTAAAACTGTTCAGTGTTGTAGTTATTCCCAACTAACTGATAACGACACCCTCTTCCTGTTTCAGATCAGATCACTCTCAAAATTGTAGCGGTTAATCAAAGAAGAACTTGAAACTTGAAGCTTCTCAAGACATTTCTTTTATTCATTTAGAAACAGAAATTGTCTCAAATATAGTACACATTATTTCAAGAGATGTAAGCCTAGTTATCAAAGTTATTTTACCTGATAGATATAGACAAATTTATTTCATATTTTGGAATGAAACAGAACAGTCTTTTTTTTTTTAATGTCAGTTTTGTTTTCAAAATACTTTGTATTTTATATGATGTTTTGCAGTTCAAAAATATTTGCAGACAAATCATATGAAGTAGATAAACCATTCATGATCTGAAAACAAAATTGGTCAAACTGAAAAGCAGAATCTCCATGTTACTGTAAAAGTGCTAGAAATGTTCAAGAAGAAATTACAAAGCAATTTTTGTTTTAGTGACAGCCGATGTAAAGTCAGAGTTTTATGAGCCAGTTTAGAAAACGATAGTTCTTCCATCTGTCTATGAAACTTATCAGACTTACATTGTATTAGATTGAGGTCTTTTTCTTCTGCTTGTTATTGTTCTCAGCATTTCTGTATTCTGTTAGGAAAAAAAAAAAAAAAAGGAAGAAAGAAAGAAAATGAATCTGGAAAAGAAAATTCAGGTTTATTTTGGAGAAATATAATGGCTTTGAGACACTGCTCACAATTTATCTTGCACAGTAATAGAGAAAATTAATTAATATGCAGAATCTTACTTTTACTTCCAAGTACAAGTTGGGGAGTAAATATCACATCTATTTTTACATTCTGTGATTAGGACACCAATCCTCTCTTATAGTAACAACTTGCTTGTTTCTCCATAGCCTCTGACTACTATTGGCAAATTCAAAAAAAAAGAAAAAAAGGCATATATATTACTATCTCCAGTTTGAAGTGCTTTTTTTTGTTTTCAGGGAGAACCAAGTTGGATTTCACTGCTTTCAAAATCTACAGCATTTGTTAATTTTTCATTTTTCAGTGTCACGTGAGGAGATATTTGTAGTGTACATATCTATATACAGCAGTTTTCATTTACTGATCGTTGTTAAGAATTGAAGACTTTATGGATGCTAAGTGTGCTTTTTGAGTTCTTAGTATACAGCCTTTTGTTATCATAAGAAATATATCATGGTATAAGCCTGCAGTTTCTGAAATAACTAATCACCAGCAATGAAAGTTTCTCTTTTGAATATTCTCTTAAGAGTATTTTTTGCTTATTTTTTACTACTCCCTCAAGAAGGTTCCAATCCATCTCTTGCTTCGATTGAAACTTCAGACTCCTTTGAATATGTCTGACATCCTTTCCTCTATTAATTTAAATTTCTTTTTTTTTTTTTTTATGGTGCCAGATTAATTTCTCACAGAATCTGTTGAACTTCTGTCTGTTTTAGGAAGTGCAACTGCAACATTTTAGGAATGTGCAAGTGCAACATTGCTTATAATGAAGTATCAAATAAAGATAAGGTAGATAAGGTAAAAAAGTACAAGAAGTTCTAAAGCTTCTTAATGAAGTAGTAATAAAGAATTACTAAAATATTTGCAGTTGCAGCAACGAATGTATTTTAGTTATTTATCATTTTCCATTTTCATCATTTTAGCTATTGCAAGATATACCAGTAACATTCTTTTCTTACAGATCTTCAGTATGTAAGAAAATAAGAGTAATAATTTTTGTTTATAGAAGTAAAATATGTAAGTTCTACTTTTCATCATCTTAGTGGTAGAACTTTTGGTAGTATTGTTACTACAAAGAAGTTTTGAATTTATTATTTAAGAAAATGTAAGCACTGTTTATTTTCAGAACAAGGACAGTGTTTGGACCCTCTCTCACTGTCCTGCATCCAACAGTGATAACAAATAATACTAAGGTTAGTTGAAGAGTTAAAGAGTTAAAGAGTTAAAGAGCATCTTCATGAAAATAATTGCACAATGCAAAACAATTTTAAGTCTTCATTACAAAGTGTATGCTTTCAAAGTATAAGTATGCTGTTAATCTGTATTATTTTAAAGTTCAACTGTAGCAACAATGTGCAGTCTTGACCACTGATACATCAAATGTTTCTGTAATAAATTAGACTTTAAAAACTTATCGAGATTCTGCTTTATTTGATAAAGTTTAAAATTAAGCATCACGAAAAGTTTAGATCTAATTGTCATCTTAAATTTTCTAAGGGCAAATCTTCAAGCTATAGAAAAAATCTCAAACTAGAAAAGAAAAACAAAACTAGTGCACTGTTGTTTGATGTATTATTTGTGTTTTAAAGACACTAAGGGTAATTTTTTATGGAATTCAGTAGGAAGTGAATACTGGAAAAAACTGGGAAGAACATCAGACTATAGATGTTATAATTCATCAGTGAGATTGGGGTAATGAAAACTCGCAAGGAAAGTAAAAGTCTTATAACAGAAGTAGTGAACAAGTTAACATCCTGCACTGGAATTGGTAATTACAATTTCAGCATTATGATTGTACAAGAAACATCTGGGGATTTACAGTAAAGCTGGCTCCTGGGCTTCAGCCAGAGACTTGTTTGTACCCTCAGCTGAATTCAAATCAGTTGTTCTGCTAAGAAAGTAACTGCATTTCACAAGGTTTGTTGATTTAGGGTGGCAATCTGTCATGCACAATTCTGCCAACAGCCACTACAGTGTGTGCTCTTGCAAAAATCTGTGCAAGTATAAATGGTAATTGCAGTAGCATGGGTGTAAGCTGGTGATGGTCAAATGGTTTTTGGTCTGAAGCCTAGCTAATTTTCATTAGTAACAGTGAAATATCTGTCAATACTGAACTTGGCACTCCAGTAGTGATCTACATGAAAAGTGTCATAATGATTTTTAGTAGAAAGGAAAACTGAATTTTATGCTAAGAGTATAGAATGACTATAAATGATTTTATTATTTTCTTCACTTGCTAGAATTAGGATACAAATAAAAAATGTCTTAAAAGAATTTCTCACTGTGTTTCTTCATAGGTGTGTGCCAGATCGGAATCTTCCTTTAAATCTGTAGTATTTCTTTTTGAGTAAACTGCACATCTACAAAATCTCCAAGAAAAGTCATTGATACCTGTGTTGTCTTTTTAATCAAATGTAGGCACTTTGAAATGCTAGTTAACTCTCCTAGCAGGATGAGCCAAAGCACTTCACACAGAAGACTCAGAAAGTGAATCAGCTTTTTTTGCATCTACTATATATCCTAGAAGTAGAAAATCTGGTTTTAGAAATGCTTTAGTAAAAATATCGTTATGATTATCCAAATCTGATTTACTACGCATATTCTGTCAAGATGCAGATGCTGTTTCTGTATTAGTAAGAGACACTCCTGTAGTATGTGCTAGTGTTTTGCAACACTGATTCATATCGAAAGTATACTAATTTTTGGAGTAGCTTCACTGAATATTCAGTACAAATAAGGTGAATATAACATTGTTCTTAGGAAAATGAGAAAAATTATTAATACTTACTGCAAAAGTAAGGTGGAGAGAATAGCCAAAAGCAGCGGATACAAGAATGAAGAAGTGCATCTTTATGTTACATTCATGGGACTTGATTGAGTAGTAGGAAAAATAAAAGTACATAGAAAACACCAGTATGTTGAGGGAATTGAGGGGAAGTAAACTTTATACTAAGCTATGGCACCTACTGTTCACTTTTTTTCCTCCAAAATTTTCTCCTATCTATTGAAAAACAATAGCTTGAAATACTTAACAAGTTTTCACACACACAAAGGAATTTGATATGAATATCTAAACTATTTTTCAGTGGAATATGCAAAAGGCCACATTCATACTCTCTCAAGATGTGCTTAGTATGTTATTCTTAGGAATTTAAGCTATTTATCAGCTATTCTTCATACTGCTAGAAGAGCATTAAGATCTGTTCTTGGCTACAGATAGAATCAGCACCAGTATTTGTGTATTTCTGTGCACTTCTAAGGTTGCAGCTGTTTGTCAGTCTGGACTTTTAACTTATTTCTGCAGTTTGGTGTAATTTCAATCCATGTATTGGAAGTGACACCTGGTGAGCTTGGCATAGATGCCTTGTGTGAATTCAGTAGCTGAAAGCAATAACTAGCTCTGTGTCGGAAATTTTGCCATGTATGTATATTACAGGAACAATAACAGGCATAAATCTCTTTTTCACTTTCAGTTTAGTACTCAGATGTAAATATCTGTGTACAGCTGTGTTAATATCTTTTTTCAGTTTACAATTAGGGACTCTGCATTTCACCCCTGTCCCTATCTTTTAGCGGAGTGAGATCCATGGTGGCATAAATCATCTCCTTATCTCCCATGTATCTCGTTTTCTACATAGGATCCAGGATATATAGAGAACATCTGTCTGGTATGCATGACATTTGGGTCAGGATCACAACTTGTACTGCATAATTCAGAATACCCTTGCTTTAAAATTCCTCCAATGATTAAACCAAGTGCAAACTTGGAACAAACACAGGAATCAAAGTAAATTAACATAAACCAAGATTTAATTGTGGGTGATTCCCAGCTGGAATCTAATGCTTTTCAGCTCTAGCCTGATAAGATTTTCCTGTCCAGTCAAAAGTATCCAAAGCCCTTTGGAAATTGAGACATCCTAGGACAGGGATGAATTTATCTTTCATGAGAAACTTACTGAAAAACAATTAAGCTGAGATTACCAATTTCTTCTATGTAGTTTTCTGTGTGAAAAGACAAGAGAGACTTAATTGCACACTTGGCTCAAATTTCAGCTCAGACAAAACATTTGCTGCCATATCACTTATTCCTTAAAACAGGCTACACTTAGATAAAATAATGGAATATACTAAGTATATGAATATGACCTTATATGAAGATCAGCAAACATTTCAACTCTTACTATGATATTCTGCATATTTTTGATTTTATAATATTTTCTGTAGTATTTTAATATGTAATATAATATTTCAATTTTTTATTTTAATAGATTAAGTGAAAATTTGCTCTTGAATATAATTTCCAGTGAATTGCTTTTTTTTTCTGTAGCTGGACAGACATAGAACCTCAGAATTTAATCTTCATCTTACAATCCTTTTCAAATGTGATTCTAGTTGTTTAACGCAGAACCTCCTATAATCTATTTCATCCCATCTAGCATTTCAGTTTTCATTTCAGTTTTTACTTGTACATCTTCTGGTTCTCTTCTATTACTCTCCTTTGGTATACATTATGGCATGGTCTTAGTACATGTAAACCAAATTACTTTTCTGCAAAACTTAACTGGAATATGCTGACATTATCAACATAGGAAAAACAAAACAAAAGCAAAACGAACTACAAAAACACAGAAAAAACACTAGGTACTTCAGCACCAAAAGTTTCATTCTAAAATTCTATTGTAATTGCATTGTTAATGTAGGTACAACAAATTTCTTTCTTCCACTAATCAAACTGTCACTGTAGGCTTAAGCAGATGTTTTAATTAATGTCTGCAGCTGTGATCTAGGCTATGTACTTTCTCACAGACCCTTTGGATGTGTTTCTGTGATTACAAGAACAAGTAATAGTGATAGAGAAATCTTTAGAGACTGAAATTTCCAAGTGAGAAATATTAATGAAAAATTATTTATATTAAGAATGAAAAAGAAACCTTTCTCAGTTTTGACTTTTAAAAGTTCATTAGTTTCTGAAAGCTCTTAATTAATATTGGATTGTAAGTATCTGTTCTTTTTGCTTATAAATCTACTGTGTTTTTCTGTACAAATAGGAAACTATTTTGAATAAGGTTTAATAGGCAAAGAATCTGCATAGAATTAGAATTCACCTATTTGTTTGTATATACTTGTTCACAAACTTCCACAGAAATACCTTTCCTTTTTTGTTCAGTGTTTTCCTTCTAAAGGATTTCAGCCTTTTTTTTTTCTTTCTTTTTTCATTCTGTATTTTATTTTTATTTTGTTTTATTTGCCCTTTGAGGACATTTAAGTGTCTAAGAGAAATATTTTAGAGATTATTCTATAATTTAGCGTTGACTCAGCTAGCTAAAAGAAGTGATTCTTCAGCTACATACACTGTTGGCATAGCCTCACCTCAAATACTGTGTATAGTTCTGAGCTCCATGATATATAAAGTAAGGTTCTTGAGGGCATCAAATCTGGTAACAGGGCTGCAAAGCTTGTCCTGAGTGAGAGGATGAGGAGGACATTTGAGCTGTCCAGTATGGAGAAGAGGAGGCTGAGGAAAGGCTTCACTGATCTCTGTAACTCCCTGAGGAAGGGGGATAGAGGGAGGTGCTGGGCTCTGTTCTAGAAACAAATGGCACTATGGGAATGACACAAAATTGCACCAGGGATGGATCAGACTGGACATTATGAAAAATTTCTGTATTGTCAGTGTAGAATCTCCTAGAGAAGCAGTTGATGCCCCAAAGCTGTCAGCATTCAGGCGGGCTGGGGCAGTGTCCTCAGTAATGTGCTGTAATTTACAGTTACTTCTGAAGCTGTCAGGCAATTAGACTAGATTATCTGTACAGGTCCCTATTCCATTTCATTCATATACTATCAGAATATGCAGGGAAATTTTTATTTTCACTGTGCTCATGAGGATAACCCTTTTGCTTTTGTTGTGGATACAGTTGTCTTCTTGATTACCTTAATTACTTTATGTGAGCTAATTATTTACTCTGCATCTCATCATAACAGTAGACCATAGACAGTAGACTTTACTTCCTACTCTGCCTTTTGACTAAGCTCCATTCGGTGTCTTGGAAGAATCTTTGGTTATTTAATGTATTACTAATTTGTTTTTATACTGAATACATAGAATTTCCAGCCTAAACAAGGTGTTACTTTGTCCTATATTCTTAATAAAATTGGGTTAATAAACATAAACCATTATTGCACAAAGCTGGAAAATTGAACAAGTATCTGCTAGCCTTTTGAATGTTTTTTTTTCTTCCAATCTAAGGCAGGTTTAAAAGGTAAGGTTGCAAGTAAACAAATAATTCATCTTAGTTAGACAGAGGTAAGTCTTTAAAGATAGAAGATTTCTCAGTGGTATTTCATACCACTTTTGAGAAGGAGGTACTGTTTCTAGGATTTATGTGAGTGCTTAAAATTTACATCTTTATTCTTTTAATTAATTATTTACTTATTGCACTGCAATGGGCACAAAGCATAGGAGAAGCGGAACTGGGATTATTCTTTATTTTAGAAGGTCAGTAAGCTTTTTTGTTTTTCAGGATTTCAGACAAGATGACCTCTGCGTATCAATTTCTTTTCTGTAAAACAGCGATAACAGCACTTTTCCATTTAGGAAGGTTGTAAGGCTAGATAATTTAAAAGATTGTGTGAGTTGTTAGACTGTTAGGTGATCTGAGTGAATGATAACATCAGGTCCTAGTGGTATGAGGAATATTTCTTTACAATGTGGACTATTTTATATTGAGCATACTGAGATTATCATTAATGTTCTGTGCCCTCAGTTGCTTTTACTACTATTATTTTGATTCTTTCTAGAAGATGAAGTTTACAAACATTATCTTAAGCTCATCCTTCTCCTTTAAATTATTTTCTATTTTTTTAATGCTAGTGAGACACAAATTTCTTATGAGCTGTGGTGTTTATTTTTTCTAATCAGAAAGAGTAGGTCCTAGCCTTATAATATTGCTTTACTAAAACTGATTTGCTAATGAGGCTACCCATACAGTTTCCCTATTAAAAAAAAAAATTAAAAAGAAATTGATAATGATTTTGATCCTGACTGGGGAAGAAGGATAAACAGTTTTGTTATAAATTGTTTCTAGCAAATGTCTTCATCCTTTGAGATGCTTGAGGAGCAGGAGCACTAACACTATCAGTAGAGCAAATGAGAGTAAACAGAAGCTACACTGCGAAGGTAAGATAGAAAAATAGGAAGGTATAATTCAGCCTGCTTGTCTGAAATGTATCTTTCCACAACAGTGGAATCTCTGTGTATGCATGTACTTGAGTGTAAGTAGATACGAGCATATATGAAACAAAAACACAAGTATAGATTATTTTTTTTACATTTGAGTGACTTCTATGGTTCAGGTTTGGCAAACAAATGATTACTTCAGAGAAATTTGTAACGATAAGTTTTGAAAAAATAGTACATCTGATCAGTTGAGATATTTAATTATGTTAGAAATAGGGATTCTTTTTCATGAAAAAATAAGTATTTGTGCCTAGTGTTCCATCTCCTTCAACTGCCACAGTACTGTGATATTATCCCTCAAACTTCAGATATTTCTTATTCCTCCTCTCTTCCAATGTAAACTATAAATTATCCTCAAAAGCTCCTACCTTACAAAGTTACAGGAAATTCTAGTCATGCTGCTTAGTAATTTTCTTCCTAACCTATTCTGTTAGGACCTACTGAAGAGGCAATTAAAAGAAAAGGAAGTTATGTGCAAACCCTGAGCTTTATAAAACCTGAATGGCATTAATTGAATTGAAATAGCCCAAGAAATGCATGAAATTTTAAATATTAGTATTTTAGAAAAAGTGTACCAAATCTAAGCTGTATCAGTAGTGATATGAATTTATTGAAAATATTGCTGAATAGAGATGACCATTTTCTATATCAAATATATGAGATAACTTAGTTTTGTGAAATTCTCTGGGAGCCTGATTTTACTTAAACCTAATAAAAATACAAATTAAATATATAAAATGTGTGTTTTCCAGTCCCAATGTCAATCCTGAAAGATTTGTGGTACATACTTTCAGTTTTAAGACTACAGAAATGCACTTATTACTAGTATTATGTTGCTAGCAAGATAAGTGAGATTTTCTAAATTACAAGACTTTGCAGAAGTTAAGTGTATGTATGTTTGCATGCCCAGCTCGGAAGGAATCTAAATGAAAATCAATTCTATAGATAAGCCCTAAATAAGAATCTTTTTCATCATGTATGTTTTTCAGTTTTGAGTGAAAAATAGCATATTATGAGAGAAGACTTATTCTTAATAGCATTAATGGGTTAGGAGTTGGTTGGATTGTTGCTTGGTTGTGATTTTGCTTTGGCAAGAAGTAGAACTATCTCCAGCATTCTTCTGCAGGAGACTTGTTAACTCATAGTTTCTCACTGTTTTTAAAATAAGGAGACCTTTGCAGAGAAATCAAGAAATAATGGATCAGTATTAGATTTTGGTCAAAATACAGCTTTTGTTAAGTAATTAGTTTTTGAGGCCGTGTGCTTTAATCTGATAGGCAGCTAAGCAGCAAACAGTCTTTCATTCACGTCCTTCCTTCCAGTGGGATGGGAAAATAACTGGGAAAAAAAAAAAAAAGAAAAAAAAGAAAAAAAGTTCAACTCATGGGTTGAAATAAAAACTAAGAAGAAAAAAAAAAAAAGGTAATTTATATATACATAACCTTAATGCGTATATACATGAATGCTGCCATGAAAGTAATGCCTGCTATTTTATTATGTTGGCCTGTGAAATCAGAGGCAGACGCTGGTGATATGGCAGTAGACATTGAACTTTCTTGCAAGTATTCTGTTATGTTTTGTTGCCACGTGACAGCTGAACTTCATTACCAGACACTTCCAATTCAGCTCAAACTCGTTCATATGCTGCCGATATCTCTTTTTCAGTTGGAGTGTAGTGGGTCTTGGATCCTCTGCATCCTCAACTCCAAAACACTGGGGGTTGACCTCGAGTCTCCGCTGGGGTTTTCTGCCAGCGGCTCCAAGTGGACAGAGCGCTTTTTTTACAACTTGTCCTACACAGCCTGGCCCAAAGGTAACTTCATGAACCATCTCCAATTTAATTTTTTCAAAGGCTTGCTGCTCAGGACTACCAATTTAAAATCATTCTTCTTCTGAGTCACTTGATAGAGAGGGTTTACAGTCAGACTATAATCCAGAATATACATTCTCCAGAAACCCACAACACCTAAGAAAGCTTGTTTTTTCTTTTCGCTAGTTGGTGGAGGCATAGCAGTTATTTTACTTATCACAACTGTAGGGATTCCTAAA